>NC_140012.1:16890020-17192279 GCF_964263955.1 Coregonus lavaretus | reverse complement strand
AGTTGGAAGCACAGAATCGTCTAGACTGTCATTGTATGCTGTAGCATTAAGATTTCCCTTCACTGGAACTAAGGGGCCTAGCCCAAACCATGAAAAACAGCCCCAGACCATTATTACTCCTCCACCAAACTCTACAGTTGGCACTATGTAATGGGGCAGGTAGTGTTCTCCTGGTATCCGCCAAACCCAGATTCGTCCGTCGGACTACCAGATGGTGAAGCGTGATTCATCACTCCAGAGAACGCTTTTCCACTGCTCATGAGTCCTATGGCGGCGAGCTTTACACCACTCCAGCCGACGCTTGGCATTGCGCATGGTGATCTTAGGCTTGTGTGCGGCTGCTCGGCAATAGAAGCTCCCGAAGAACAGTTCTTGTGCTGATGTTGCTTCCAGAGGCAGTTTGGAACTAAGTAGTGAGTGTTGCAACCGAGCACAGACAGTTTTTTTTACACACTGCGCGCTACAGCACTCTGCCTTCCCGTTCTGTGAGCTTGTGTGGCCTACCACTTCGCGGCTGGGCCGTTGTTGCTCCTAGATGTTTCCACTTCACAATAACAGCACTTACATTTGACCGGGGCAGCTCTAGCAGGGCAGAGATTTGACGAACTGACTTGTTGGAAAGGTGCCATCCTATAAAGGTTCCACGTTGAAAGTCACTGAGCTCTTCAGTAAAGCCATTCTACAGCCAATGTTTGTCTACGGAAATTGCATGGCTGAGTGCTCGATTTTATACACCTGTCAGCAACGGGTGTGGCTGAAATAGCCGAATCCACTGATTTGAAGGGGTGTCCACATACTTTTGTATATATAGTGTAAGTATAGGTAGATATAGGGATAAAATAAATATAACACAAAACATGATAAATGGCCCCTACACCTGGTTAAATAAAGGTTATATCAAATAAATAAATAAGATACCTGAGCGTCCATCCCTCTGGAAGTCGACGTGGTACCACTCCCCATCGTTGACCTTCCTGTCGATGGCCTTGGTCTTGGTGGTTCCTGAGCCCATGTCCAGCAGCAAGTACAGGTGACCGTCCAGCATCTCGATGGCAAAGAAATCCACCTGCAACAGTAACGGCAACAATAGAAAAAAACAGTACAATATAAATATCAACAACAGTATAAACATCAATATAATATGAATGTGTGTGTGTGTGTCATTACCTTAACGGTGCGGTGGGTGCGAGGGTCGGTGTGTGGTTTATGTGTGTGTGTGTGTGTACGTGTCCTTACCTTTAGGGTGGGGGGTGTGCGGGGGTCTTTGCGTTGCTGCTGTCGTGGTTTCCCGTGGCTGAAGAGCATCAATCCGTTGGGTTCTGTCGTTCTGAAGTCAAAGGAGATTGACCCCGCCTTCTTGGCGCTCCACTTGCTCAATGCCACAAACGACTCTGGGGTGTCAAAGGTCACAGGATCGAGGGTTGCCACACTCTCACACTTAAACGCCACTATACCGCTCACCTGATGGATGGGAAAGAGCATTTAACATGCAACATATTTGACATCAAATAGACACAATAAAATAAAGTGAAACAGTGAGGAATAGAGCTGTGCAGCAATAGACTACTAAAGGGTTCGGATATGATTTGAGACCAGTGAATAAGAAACTATGGTGTCTTACCTTCATCTTAGCATCTCCCTGCTTAGCCAGCCGAGACAGCTCCAACCGTACATCATTGTTCTTATACACCACCTAGAGGTCAGGGTTGAAGGGTCAGGGTAAAGGTCAGGGATAAGAGGTTAGGGGAGAGAGCAAGAGTGCAAATCAATAGTATGTTATCCCCCTCTCCTTGTCTCCTCTCCTTTAGTCACAATGATCAGAGCTCGTTGGACAGGAGAAGCGAAGCCTCAGGTAGCTCTGTCATGTTGCTTCCTCCAAACTTGTGTTTCCATACCAGTCTAGCTAAAGGAGAGAAGACGAGGAGAGGAGACGAGGAGAAGAATAACTTATGAGGTGCAGCGCAAGGCTTCAGTTTATTAGGGTTCAATATAGAACCTCTTTCTCTCTCCATCTTTGTCTCCAAGTATGTGAGCAGCATTATTATGGCTGCAATGTCACACACACACAAACATTCTGCTTTCATACGTCAGACCTTTGTCTGTGAACTGTGCAGAACTCAGCAATACACATCACTGAAATACCCTTTTGTGTGTGTGTGTGTGAGGGAGAGAAAGAATGTGCTTGTGTGTATATATGTGTGTGTATGTGCATGGGTTTGTGTGTTGGTGTGCATGAAATGTTGTACAGGGCTGATGATCAGTCTTGCGAGTGTGTTCAGTCGTACATCTTAATTATTTCCCATGGATTAGCATATGATCACATTCAATATGTAAATGTATCTCTGACAGCAGCCTGCCTACAACACCATCAGTCCCAATCAACCACACACACACACACACACACGTTATGTTCTTCTATCCTCGTGGGGACCTAAAATTAATTTCCATTCAAAATCCTATTTTCCCTAACCTTAACCCCTAAACCTAACTCCTAACCCTAACCACTAACCCCTTACCCTTACCTTAACCATAATTCTAACCATAACCTTAATACTAACCCTAACCCTAAACCTAACCCCTAAGCTTAAAAAACCTCTCACCTCATGAGGATGTGGGAAATGTCCCCACAAGGGTGAATTTTCCTTGTGGGATTTTAGGTACCCACAAGGATAGAAGAACCAACCACCCACCCCCCCCCCCCCCCACATGCTACTATTACTGATATCACTCTGTTGGCACATCATCTGTCAGTTTGTTTGTTTGTGAGTTTTTATGTGTCTGTTTATTTGTGTGTGTGTGTATGTGCACATGCATTTGTGTGCATATGTCCGTGTGTGTGTGTGTGTTTGTGTGTGTGTGTGTGAGCTGTTGGCCCTTTTTTGGAGCAGAGCGGATGGATAGAGGGTCTCGGTGGCAGATCTAATTAGCATGTTAGCGCTTAGCGCTGCGTCTGCTCCCTCAGCAACACTCATCGCTGATTCTCTCTGATGCTGCAGCCTGCACATGGGAGGATGGGTGTGTGTGCCTCTGCCAAATGTGTGTGTGTGTGTTTGTGTGTCGCTGCCAAATGTGTGTGTATCTCTCTGTGTCCCTTATTACTGTATAGAGTATGGGATCATGAGTGTGTAGATAAGCCTGTAGGCCTAGCTCTGTATGTGAATGATATTTGCAAATGTAGATGTGTGTATGCATGTGTATGATGTATAGATGTGTACAAGTGTGTTAGTGTGTATGTGTGTACTCCCCACCTCTTTGAGGCAGCCCATGAAGTTGTTGCTAACAGGAGATCCAGGGAGGTCGGCAGTACTGGGACTTCCTCCCACGTAGAAGAAATCATCTGAGCCCAACATGGTGTAGTCTTCCTGGGTGTAGCCCGTAGTGGTCAGAATGCCGTCCACAGAGATTGTCACCTATACAACAAAGCACAGGGAAAGGACACGCTATACTCACACCAAATGCAGCGCTACGCGCTAGCCAGCCGAATTAGTCTGCCCCCTTCTGGCTTGGTAGGGTCTGGGGAGGTGGTCTGGTCTTGGCTGTGGTTGGTTGGTCAGTGGATTGGTTGGTCAGTTGGATTAGATTGGTTGTTCAGTTGTTTGGAACTGGTCTGTGATTTGATTGGTCTAGCTGTGTTTGGTTTGTGTGATTTGATTGGTCTAACTGTGTTTATTCTCTGATTTCATTGGTTTAGCTGTGTTTGGACCTGTTTCCTGTCTGTGTCATGAGGTGGTTTGGGCTCGTTGGAGTATTATGGAACCAACTCCGTTCTCAGGGCAGATCTGTCATGGAGGCAGAACAAATGTCCAAGTCCGTGTCCTTTATACACAAGCTCTAGTCGAGTCACAATTCCCTTGTTAGTGCTAAATGCTGCGGTCCAAAAATCTTTCAAGATAAGTTCATCATTTGAAATATTTAGCTAATACTGTAGCTACCTAACATTTGCTGTTGTAGCTAGGATGTTGCACTGGATATACATGTAATGCTAGGGAGAGAATTTACCTGAAAAAGTCACAAGTCTTTGAGTCCGAGTCCAAGTTCAAGTCAACAATGGCCAAGTCCGAGTCAAGCTCCAAGTCATGGAAATCGTAGAGTCCTGGACTCGATTACTACAACACTGCCCTAAAACCATTTAACCAATTTGTGCTTGAAGTCCTTTGCCCTCAGGGCATCATGGACAAGATTCTATGCATCTAAATTCTGCCCTGGGGGTGACCTTCACCCATACATTTATTTCCTCGTGGCAATATGAATCTTAACAGTCAGTTCCAACATTTAGCTACACGCTAGCGATCTACGTTCATTATTTTGCCAGGTATGGTATTAGCGTAGCATTGCTAGCCACGTAGTTAATATTAGCTGACTAATAGGTAATTTATACTTCTTGCGTGGAACATTGCATGGAGGGAATGTGGAACTCCCCATTTCATCCACAGACAATGGTGTGTTGGCGAATTGGTGGAGGTGTTTCTTGTAGATTAATTGCCTCACTTCTGTATCTCCACACTGAAGAGCGCAAAAAGCATAAATTCTCTGCTGCTCTGCCTAAATATCACCACGAGCACAAGGCAAGAGAGTAGCTGTTAGGCTTAAGCGATAACCCTTTATACCATATACTGGGGTAATTCGAAATATCGACGATACGATTTTCAATACCATTGGGGGCACCCCCGCCTCCCGGGGGCTGCGGGAGTGTGTGCTACACCACTGCTTATAACTATAAGTTAAGTATAACTATAAGAAATCTAAGATGTATCAATTAATTATGTCCAGCTCAGGGCTCCAGCTTTGCATTTGGTTTGCTAACTTGCTAGCTAAGTGGCTAGATGTGAAGATCAAGCTTCTTGGTTACAGCAGAGACATTCTAGCCTGAGTACCAGTCTCTTTAGCTAACATTCCACTCCATGCCATTGCCATAGAGACTGGCCTTTCTGCCATTTTCAAATATGAACATTCTATATAGAGGAGTTGAACCTAATTCGATAACCCTCACAGCTATCCTCCAATCACAATGATTATCCAAATATTGGTCACTTTATTTCTCCACAAAACACGTTGGTATCTGGTTGCTAAGCAACCATTTTCTGTTTGTCCAGACGAAACCAGTCTGTCAAAAGTTGCTAGCTCATGTCTAAATTCTCAAACTAAATATATAGGCTACTGCAATTCCAACCACAAAACCTCTTTGCTTTGATTTTAAGCCTCAAAATACAACAACTTGCCTAGCTAACAGTTAAATGTTTGTTTTTGATTTTGTTATAATTGTAATTCTATTTTCGAGGCTCGACATGTTGTCAAGGAAAACATTCATGTTATTTCCAACAACCAATGAGCAACTCCGCCATAAATCCAGCTACATATTGAACGTTGAGATTGCCGAAAGGCCAGTCTCTTTGGCAATGACATGGAGTGGAAAAGAGTGGAATGTTAGCTAAAATGACTGGTACCCAGAATAGAGGCATTCAATACCCTCCTGGATCAAGATCCCTGCTGCACTAAATTTTTTTTTTTTTTTAAGTATAGCGTGTGCTGTTCCGGTAATACCATATACCCCGATATGGTACAGAAACTGTATGACGGTATGAAAATCTGGATACCACCCAACCCTACTAGGTGTATTGAGCTTACTCGGCTCAACGTGAGGGCGGAATCTGCCCCAAAGCAATGTCCCCTATTGTGCATTAGGGAATCTAGTCACCCAATAAATGCTATTTTCAATCATTTTCAGGCTCCAGTTAAAGCAGTAATAAGATATGTGTCGAGTTTTAACTTCTTATGGCAACGTTGATGCTAAAGAAAAGCAGCACTCAGTCTTCTTTGTCAGTGAATCCACAACACCTCTTGATCTTTTTGCAAGGACCAATTGTAATCGATCTGCCATGAGAACAACCAAAGGAATAACATTGGTTCTATAAAACGCAAACAAGCTTGTTGTTGATTAGCAACAAAGGCTAACCCACTGGGTAGTTTACAGTAACATGTGTAGCTAGCTCAGGCTATAGGTAGCATTAGCCTCAGTAGCTAACCAGGATTACCCTGGCTATAGGTAGCATTAGCATCAGTATCTAACCAGGATTACAGTGGCTATAGGTAGCATTAGCATCAGTAGCTAACCAGGACTACCCTGACTATATAACACTAGTATCAGTAGCTAACAAGGATTACCCTGACTATATAGCATTAACATCAGTAGCTAACCAGGTAAATCAGGCAAGTGTTAGTAAGGCCTCAACAGAGGCTCAGCAGCCACAATCAGTTAGTGTGTTAGTGAGCGTGTAGCTGTTAGTGTGTTAGCTAGTAGTTAGTAGTCAGTTCCAGGTTAGTAGAATAGTAGTTTGTAGTGTGTTAGTAATGGTATTTAGTAGTGTGATAGTAAATGGTGTTAATGCGGTTAGTAGTGTAGAGTTTAGTGATAAACAAGATGTTAGTAGTGATGATGGTGTTGGGGGTTAAAGTGTGTGAGGGGGTAGGGGTGATGGGTTAGATTGTGTGTGCGTATGTGAGTGTGTGGAGTGGAGAGTTAGTCAGATCAGTAGGTCTGAATGATGTGACACACATACTGACTCACACACGGACACGCAAAGTTAGATGGGTTAGTCATTCCACACACATGCAGCCTCCTCTCTCTGCATGCAGTCAACAGCAGGAGGAAGACAGGAACGAGAAAACAAATGACAACAGAAGAGCCTGGGCTCAGCAGCAGGATGGACAGCATGCAGAGGAGGAATGGAGAGAGAGAATAGGATCAAATTTAAAAAGGGGGGAGGGGGGTTGGCCTCTCTCTGTGTCTAATGGACCAATCAGAGAGGCACCATGAAGTTGTACCATGCAGGGGGAGTGGCCAGTCGCGTGCAACTGAGGGATGAGCCAATCAGGACACGCCTACATATCAACCACAGGGAGATGGGGTGAATGTTGGAAAAAGGTAAAAGGAAAGATAGAAAAAAATTGAGTGGCTAGGAGGAGGGGAGTGATAAGCGTAGAGTACCAACCGCCATCATCCTGTTCTAGTATAGTTTTAGTTGTTCTACGGCTCAGAAAAAGAAAATAGACAAACCCAAACTAAGAAACGATTAGAATGGTATCTACCGAACAATGGAGTTTGTTTACCATAGCGTGTCCAATGCCTGAGTGCTTTGTGGGAGACGGGGAGAAAGGAAAGCAAAAAGTGTGAACAGAACAACTTCCGTAAAGGAAAAGAAAAGGTAGAAGGCCAGTGAAGGTTAGAGAGGAGTGGAGAAGGCAACAGGTTAGTAGTATGACACATTCCATGGATGGAGGTTAGTTAGTATTACTAGCAGGTTAGTAAGTACAGTTAGTAGTTAGTAGTTGGTACACACACACAGGCAAACAGCAGAAGACTACAGTTAGCAGCACCATAGTATCCCCAGCCCTGACGCTAACACACACACATGCAAGTGTACACACACACACACACACACTCACACACACGCGTACATACTGTACATACATAGTGAGTTTAGCACAGATACGCCCTCGTTCACTCTTTCGCTGTCTCTTTCTCGCTCTCTCTCTCTCACACACACACACACCCTCTTTCTCTCTGCCTGTCTTTCCATCTCACCCTCTTTATCCCTTTCTCTTTCTCCCTTCCCTTCTCTCCCCTCCTTCCCAAATCCCCCTCCCCTGCTGTTGCCAGGTTACCTGTCTCAGGTTGCGCGTGACTTTGACATCGTGCCAGGCGTTATCGTTAAACTTCCCGTTAACCGGCTCCACCAGGGCCTCGAAAGCCCCGGACCCCAGGTTGATGACCAGTGACACGGCTCCGTTCTTTAAGGCCAGGTTGACGTAGTCAGCCGACTTGCCTGTGTGGAGCATCAGGCCGTTCCTCTGCAGGGTCTTAAAGCTCAGGGTGATCTCATCGCTGGAGGACTGGATGGGGCTGGGAGACAGGTCATAGCAGAAATACTCTGATCCCTTAAATGTTGCTAAGTAGTCCTCACGGGCTGGAGGGGAGAGGGAGGGAGGGAGGGAGGGAGGGAGGAAAGGATGGGGAAAGAAGTGGGGAGAAAGAGAAATAGAAAACATTCAATGTTTGTTTTTAATATGTAATAATGTTTAAGAGCCCCATTTTGAATGTGTGAACATGAGGCATTTCTATATCTAACTCTTTGGTTGCTCATCCAGTAGTCTGGTATGAGTTGACTGGATCATTCATGAGTGGGTTGACATTAAACCATGTGGATCTGTCGTGATACTTCGCTTTCTGATGCATTCAACAGTCATTATGAAATCTGTAATCTTGTTTACAGAGGAATGCTGTGTAGTTTGAAGTGATGTGTTCTTAAGCACCTATCAGCAACCAGCAATGCCAGCCCAGTAGCTCAGACAGCCACAACAGCCAACCACAGCCCAGTAGCTCAGACAGCCACAACAGCCAACCACAGCCCAGTAGCTCAGGCAGCCAGAACAGCCAACCACAGCCCAGTAGCTCAGACATCCAGAACAGCCAACCACAGCTCAGACAGCCTCAAGCCAATATAGCTACTTACCATGTCCACCTTTACTGACCCTCAAGGACACCAGACTATCTCATTGTATATCACACAAACGCACACACACGCATGCACTCACGCACGCACACACACACACATACACACACACGCATGCAGGCAAACACACATCACACACGCGCACACACACACACACACCGGGAAGAGATGAGTGAGGCAACATTATCTATCTTTCTTTCACACCCATCCCCCTCTCCGAGTCATCCTTCCCCGCTTCCTCTATCACTCTCCCTGCTATCTCTCACACCTCCCTCCTCTCCTGTCCTCCTTCCAGCAGTATCTAAGGCAACCTCCTGAGCCTCTGGCATTGGCAGCATCCTCTACACGTCACTACTGACTACAATAGAATGTAATGATCTACAATGTAATACAATACAAGAAAATGTAACAATAAGAATATAATTTAACATTGTAAAAGCAAATGTATTCCAGTATGTGTGCTAGGATGTAAGTGTGAACAGAAATGTATTTGCCAGCGTGTGATCATGCGTGTGACCGTGTTCTGGGTGTAATTACCTCCCTCCCAGAGTGTGTGTGTGTATGTGTGTGTGTGTAAATATTGGTGTATTTGAATCAGGAAAGCTATTACCAACTCAGAGCCTGCGGCGAGTCTTTACCGTGGAGGGAGAGCGAGAGTGAGCAGGAAACACACGTACGCACACACACACACACACACACACACACACACACACACACACACACACACACACACACACGACAGGGCTGAGTGTGAGAGAAGACAATTTCTCACAATGAAGAAAACACAGACCTGTCCACCACTATTCTAGATCTAGTTTACTGTCATGCCGTTCAATTTCAGGCAACCATTCTGACATTTTGGCTATTTACAGTCATGTCATTAGATCAGACAGCAGCACATAAAACATCTCTACATCGATCTGTGGGCCAGTTCACTATTCTATCTCACACACACACACACACACACACACACACACACACACACACACACACACACACACACACACACACACACACACACACACACACACACACACACACACACACACACACACACACTGCAGCTGATGTAGCGGCTCTTTTCTCTCCTTCTCAGCCTCTCACATACTCATTTGCCATTTCCATGGTAACCCCATGCAATAGGGCTACAGCTGTGTGTGTGTGTGTGTGCGCGTGTTTGTGTTTGTGAGAGAGGGTGATTGAGTGAACGGTACATTATCAGGGACAGCTGTACTGAATCAAAATGGCGGATCGAGAAACAGCAGGCTGACAACACTACCTGAGAGAGCGAGAGAGAGAGAGAGAGAGAGAGAGAGAGAGAGAGAGAGAGAGAGAGAGAGAGAGAGAGCGAGAGAGAGAGAGAGAGAGAGAGAGAGAGACATATGCTGGTGTATCTAAATTCACAGTAGTAGTCCTGTAGTCGTGGAGATAACACACTGCACCTCATTTCAGCTAACCATGCACTTATTCTATCAGCTCCATTCAGCCTCCACACACACATGAATGAGCACACATACTGCATATACACACAAGTCTACACGTCGTACATACACCATGTGTGCATGCTAACACACGCATATGTTGAGACACTCGCCCACACATACAAATGGATGTCCAGCTCTAGAATGTATGCTAATCACAGGAGGCTAGTGATGGGAGGACGGCTCATAATAATGACTGAATGGAATGGTATCAAACACAAGGAAATCATGTGTTTGATGTGTCTATACCATTCCATTTATTCCATTCCAGCCATTACTATGAGCCCGTCCTCCCCAATTAAGGTGCCACCAGCTGCCTGTGATGCTAATGTTTGCTAATACATGGAGACTCCAGATATTAATTTTCAGTCTGGTACATACAGCCAAGTTACACCCTAAACCCTTTACACTTGTATCCTATTCCCTTAACACGTGCACCCTAGCACCTAGTTGTCTGACGATTCACCCTGAATTTATTTCCACTGCTCTATTGATCGCTACATACATTCAGTCTGAAACTGCCATCCCAGAAGTCGTTTGTTTGACTTAAAAATGAGGGGCATTGTACAAAACAAATTCATCAGCGTTTGGATGGTCTCTAATAAATCTAACCAATCAGAGGTATCAATGTTGATGACATCATCATGAAGGCCAGCTCTGGCCCAACCCATCGGTTTCTGAGACCAATCAGAATGGTAAGACTGTGTTCACATTCTAGAAATCGTCAGGGAGGGAGACAAATCCAGACTCATCTTGGAGAAGAAACATCACTTAGCCGGAGCGATGTGGATTGGTAGCCAGGCAAATCGCCTCTTTAAAACAATGTATATATTTTTGTCACATACACCGGATAAGTGCAGTGAAATGTGTTGTTTTAGAGGGTCAGCCATAGTAGTACGGTGTTCCTGGAGCAAATTAGGGTTAAATGCATTGCTCAAGGGCACATCGACAGATTTTTCACCTTGTTGGCTCGGGTATTCAAACCTTTCGGTTACTGGCCCAACGCTCTAAGTGCTAGGCTACCTGCCGCCCTAAAACTAGAACCCTTAACATATACAGTACACACTAGCTTCTAGCACTATTTAACACCTACAGCTTGGTCTCTGTCACCTATAGCCTTGTCTCTCTCTACCCCTAGTCTCCAACCCCCCCCCCCCCCCCTCTCTCTGTTGCCATGACAATCTCTCCAGTTAGATGATGAGCTGGATGAGATCAGTTTTATCCCAAGACACACACACACACACACACACACACACACACACACACACACACAAACCCCTTAAAGCAGGTCATTAAGAAATTATGATAAAGTCAGAAACAGCTTCGGAATGGGCATCAATAACATAATGGGCTTATAAATAATGGTCTGGCTACTTCAGCTGGCCTAGTTACAACTGACAAGTGCAATGAATGATGTTGCACCCACATAGGCAACAATGTTGTTGTTTTAAAACATGTTATCCCCTGTGTGAATAAGGTCTATTGGTTAGGCACTTGACCCAAATTGAACCTTTCTAATATTCTAAATTACAATAAAGTTGTGAATTAGTTGGGGGCTATCTATGTCAGCCATGAAACAGAACTTTACCTTTGGCGATTGATTATGCCCAGTAACTAGCCATTTAGCTAGCACAAAGGAAGTAAGTGCAACCATTGGGAAGATGAAGCTGCCATTAGGTAGTAACTATAGCCAGTTGACAGATGAATGTTATAACACAGTATTACTAAATTCCAAGCACATTCCTGGGAAAATATAGGTACAACTTTTTTATTATCACCTGAAAGCCCTGCTAAACATATCCTGAGAATAAAACATCAGTTACACATTTATTGTTTTATTGTTTCCACCTGCCTCGGTCGAATTCGCTGTCGATGTTTAATTGAAAACAATGACATCCAGCTTCGTCTTGCCGCCATGAGTTGCCTAGTTGGACGCAGCATAAGTACAGTACATGTTTGTGTTTGTGTCTGTGTGTGTTTGGGAGGACAGCCAAATAGGACAGCCAAGCCTGTTCTTCTATGGTGTACAGACTGGTGAAGACTATCTCTGCCCAGATATATACTGTACCTTGTCTTTCCCCTCTCCCTCCCCTACCTTCTCCCCCTTCTTATCAGAAGGGCTGTTCTGTCTCTCTCAGGTACATCAGGGCTCTGCCCATTGATGTTCTTTCTCTCTCTCTGACCTTCCCTCTCTCCCTTATATCCCCATTTCACTATTCTTTCTCTCTCCTCCTCTGAAACCCCTCCCAATACATCCCCCTCTTTCCTTTTCCCTTTCTCCATTGCCCTCTCTCGTCCTCCCCCTCTCTCTGTCGGTCTGGTGTGTGTATTGTCTATGTGGTGGTGAGGGTTAGTAGTGTGCTTGTGTGTGTATGTGTGAGTGAGTGTGTGTGTGTGTAAAATTAGTGCCTTTGATTGCCAACACTTTATGAGTCAAAAGTGATGAGTCACAATCCACCTCCCTCTTAACACATAAAGACTCATGTGCCTGCAGTGCATACCCCCCCCCCCACACACACACACACACACACATGCATGTACGCATGCACACACATACCGTGAAGAGAATGCACAGGCAGCCTTACTCATGCATATTTACACAACACACACACACAGAAAGAAGGCACTCGATAAAGGCTATTTGTGTGTGTGTCTGTGAGCTTGTGTGTGTGTCTCAAAGGTCATGTTTAGAGAGCGCTTGTTGTGTGATGATATGGTTTGGTTTGTCCTCTCTGTAGCACACACACATGCACACACACACCTATACTAGCTAACCACAGCCACACTGTAAAGGGGTTGCCAAGAACAGCGCCGGAAGAAGATGGCTGCCGTTTTACAGCCCTCTAACCAATTGTACTATTATGTGTGTTTTTCCGCGTTATTTGTAATTTATTTTGTACATAATGTTTATGCCATCGTCTCTTATAACCAAAGAGAGCTTCTGGATATCAGGACAGCGATTACTCACCTCGCGTTGGACGAACACTTTTTTTTCAACGAGGCGTTCGCGAAGGATATTCTACAGACTCCAGACAAGGCCCAGATCCCCGTCATTCGCGTGAGGAAGAGACGGAGATACCGTGGACGTAGGTCGGGGTGCCTTGTAAAGATCCGACGGCGAACGAGTAAACTGCCTCTCCCATCAATCCTATTAGCCAACGTTCAAGCTTTGGATAATAAAATGGACGATTTAAGATTACGGTTATCCTACCAACGGGACATTAAAAACTGTAATATCTTATGTTTCACGGAGTCGTGGCTGAATGACAACAATGACAACATTCAGCTAGCAGGCTATACGCTACATCGGCAGGACAGAACGGCAGACTCGGGTAAGACGAGGGGTGGCGGTCTCTGTATTTTTGTAAACAACAGCTGGTGCACAAAATCAAATACTAAGGAAGTCTCAAGGTTTTGCTCGCCTGAGGTAGAGTATCTTATGATAAGCTGTAGACCACACTATTTACCAAGAGAGTTTTCATCTATACTTTTCATAGCTGTCTATTTACCACCACAAACCAATGCTGGCATTAAGATTGCACTGAATGAGTTGTACAAGGCCATTAATCAACAGGAAAACGCTCATCCAGATGCAGCGCTCCTAGTAGCAGGGGACTTTAATGCAGGGAAACTTAAATCCGTTCTACCTCATTTCTACCAGCATGTTAAATGTGCAACCAGAGGGGAAAAAACTCTAGACCACCTTTACTCCACACACAGAGACGCATACAAAGCTCTCCCTCGCCCTCCATTTGGCAAATCTGACCATAACTCTATCCTCCTGATTCCTGCTTATAAGCAAAAACTGAAGCAGGAAGCACCAGTGACTCGGCTAATAAAAAAGTGGTCAGATGACGCAGATGCTAAGCTACAGGACTGTTTTGCTAGCACAGACTGGAACATGTTCAGGGATTCTTCAGACAGCATTGAGGAGTACACCACATCAGTCACTGGCTTCATCAATAAGTGCATCGATGATGTCGTCCCCACAGTGACCGTACGTACATACCCCAACCAGAAGCCATGGATTACAGGAAACATCCGCACTGAGCTAAAGGGTAGAGCTGCCGCTTTCAAGGAACGGGACTCTAACCCGGACGCTTATAAGAAATCCCGCTATGACCTCCGACGAACCATCAAACAGGCAAAGAGTCAATACAGGTCTAAGATTGAATCATACTACACTGGCTCTGACGCTCGTCGGATGTGGCAGGGCTTGAAAACTATTACAGACTACAAAGGGAAGCACAGCCGCGAGCTGCCCAGTGACACAAGCCTACCAGACGAGCTAAACCACTTCTATGCTCGCTTCGAGGCAAGCAACACTGAAGCATGCATGAGAGCACCAGCTGTTCCGGACGACTATGTGATCACGCTCTCCGTAGCCGATGTGAGTAAGACTTTTAAGCAGGTCAACATTCACAAGGCCGCAGGGCCAGACGGATTACCAGGACGTGTACTCCGAGCATGTGCTGACCAACTGGCAAGTGTCTTCACTGACATTTTCAACATGTCCCTGACTGAGTCTGTAATACCAACATGTTTCAAGCAGACCACCATAGTCCCCGTGCCCAAGAACTCTAAGATAACCTGCCTAAATGACTACCGACCCGTGGCACTGACGTCTGTAGCCATGAAGTGCTTTGAAAGACTGGTCATGGCTCACATCAACAGCATAATCCCAGAAACCCTAGACCCACTCCAATTTGCATACCGCCCCAACAGATCCACAGATGATGCAATCTCTATCGCACTCCACACTGCCCTTTCCCACCTGGACAAGAGGAACACCTACGTGAGAATGCTATTCATTGACTACAGCTCAGCATTCAACACCATAGTGCCCTCAAAGCTCATCACTAAGCTAAGGATCCTGGGACTAAACACCTCCCTCTGCAACTGGATCCTGGACTTCCTGACGGGCCGCCCCCAGGTGGTAAGGGTAGGTAACAACACATCTGCCACACTGATCCTCAACACGGGGGCCCCTCAGGGGTGCGTGCTCAGTCCCCTCCTGTACTCTCTGTTCACCCATGACTGCATGGCCAGGCACGACTCCAACACCATCATTAAGTTTGCCGACGACACAACAGTGGTAGGCCTGATCACCGACAACGATGAGACAGCCTATAGGGAGGAGGTCAGAGATCTGGCCGTGTGGTGCCAGGACAACAACCTCTCCCTCAACGTGACCAAGACAAAGGAGATGATTGTGGACTACAGGAAAAAAAAGAGGACTGAGCACGCCCCCATTCTCATCGACGGGGCTGTAGTGGAACAGGTTGAGAGCTTCAAGTTCCTTGGTGTCCACATCACCAACGAACTATCATGGTCCAAACACACCAAGACAGTCGTGAAGAGGGCACGACAAAGCCTATTCCCCCTCAGGAGACTAAAAAGATTTGGCATGGGTCCTCAGATCCTCAAAAAATTCTACAGCTGCACCATCGAGAGCATCCTGACTGGTTGCATCACCGCCTGGTATGGCAACTGCTTGGCCTCTGACCGCAAGGCACTACAGAGGGTAGTGCGTACGGCCCAGTACATCACTGGGGCAAAGCTCCCTGCCATCCAGGACCTCTATACCAGGCGGTGTCAGAGGAAGGCCCTCAAAATTGTCAAAGACTCCAGTCACCCTAGTCATAGACTGTTCTCTCTGCTACCGCACGGCAAGCGGTACCGGAGTGCCAAGTCTAGGTCCAAAAGACTTCTCAACAGCTTCTACCCCCAAGCCATAAGACTCCTGAACAGCTAATCATGGCTACCCGGACTATTTGCACTGCCCCCCCACCCCATCCTTTTTACGCTGCTGCTACTCTGTTAAGTATTTATGCATAGTCACTTTAACTCTACCCACATGTACATATTACCTCAACTAGCCGGTGCCCCCGCACATTGACTATGCAACGGTACCCCCCTGTATATATAGCCTCCCTACTGTCACTTTATTCTATTGTATATATAGCCTCCCTACTGTCACTTTATTTTTTACTTCTGCTCTTTTTTTTCTCAACACTTTTTTGTTGTTGTTTTATTCTTACTTTTTTGTTTAAAATAAATGCACTGTTGGTTAAGGGCTGTAAGTAAGCATTTCACTGTAATGTCTGCACCTGTTGTATTCGGCGCATGTGACCAATAAAATTTGATTTGATTTTGATTTGATTTGAATTTGTGGTAAGTTACTCTATTTCATATTGCAGTACACCTACTGTAATCTAAAAACAGTATCAAAGCAAGTACTGTGTAATGAAACCATAAAATTGACTGTATATACTGTAAAAAGTAAATGTTACTGTAATCGTAATGAATGAATGAATGAATGACGGGATGAATGAGTGAAATCCATTGAGGGGAGATGGGGTTTGTATTTCTGAACAGCTGAAATAAATGAACATTCAAGGCCATTATGAAGGCTACAACCTTCTCTGTCTGTTGTAACAGATATTGCAGTTGCACAAGCAGGACAGTCCCTACACATTGCATTGGAGCAAAAACAATCTGCGTTTTTATGTGATGATGTAGGCTAATCTTTGTAGTTGTTGCCATATCGTAGCCACTAGCCACTACTACTTTGACTGCCTGTCTGCCTCCTGCTTAGCCAATGTTTGCAATGTTTATTCAAGAATAACATTAAATCGCTAATTAGACTGCGTGTCTGTGTCTTACTTGTGTTTGATATGCTGTCTAGATAGCTCAATGTAACTACACACTTGAATTTTACATCATGACACACGAGTAGTCTTCTAAATAAAATCCAACACACTTCATTCCCTTGGGACCGATGAGACAGACACCAGTCACATGCACGAATGCATGCACGCACACACTGATGTCAGAGAGAGTTTGACTGGAGCAGGGCTGACTGACTGGCACTTTGGAGATACAGACCCAAGACATCTAAGGACTTAACATCTCTCTCTCTCTCTTTCCCTCTCGCGCTCTCTCTCTCCCTTCCTCTCACTTCTTTTCTCGCTCTTTATCTACCCCCTCCCCTCTCTCACACCCACAGACAATCCCCGCTCCCCCGCTTCTTCAGAGAAACTCATTTTAGATAGTCAGCTTTAGAAAGCCTCTTTACTCTGAGCCGACGGCCACTTCAGCTCCATCTGACTGCCTTTACATTTCTGCATGCACACACACACACACACGTACACAAACACAAACACAAACACACAAACAAACACACACACAAACTCACACACACCACGCTTGTGTGATAAGTAACCTTGCCTGAGACCTGAAGATAAATCCTGAGCTAATTCCTAGGCTTTAGTTCAGTGGGATAACACAGTTTTTGTGGTGTGCAGACCACCAGGCTTCAAACCCAGTCAGTCACACTAATCTTAGTTCAGCCAATCAACACTGTGTGCTCCCACATTATACAGCCCGCATAAACGATGATGAAGATAACTCCACCAATCAACTGGCACACACACACACACCCACCTGCATGTACAGTAGCTACATGAACAAAGAAACATTCCAATTCTACACAAATACAGCATCTTACATTATTACAGTTTGTAGCCATTCAGTATAGCTCACAGCCATACATTCGAGCTCATAGCCATACATAGCCATAAGCAGGAAGGAATAGTATACCTCTGAGCTTTCCTACAGTCAGATATTGAAGAGAGAAGGGGAAAGAGAGAGAGAGGGAGGAGGGAGGGAGAGAGTAAGTGTTGGTTGTGTGAAACGAAGAAAGCAAAGGGGAACCATTTTGAAAAGGTAGAAAAGCAGCACTGGCGTCAAACAAGACCCAAATACTCCTAATGGAGCAGAATACTAGTTTATTAGAACACTATTACACTGTATTGTATTATAGATATCTCTATGCCTACCACACTGTAAGCTAAGTAGCACTCCCACCACCAACTATGCTTTATGAAGGTTTAGAATGTAAGAGATACAAACTACAAAATTCTGTCACTGATGCATTCCAAACTGTGTTTGACTACCTCAGAGTCTGAAGTGGTGTGTTGCAGTATGGTTCAGTACCACTAAAGTGAGCAGTGGTAATAGTAGTATAAGCAATAAAAGTAGTAGTGGTGTGTTTGTGTAGTTGTCATGTGCCTGTACAGATTTGACAGAGCTACAGCGGTGTGTTTGACAGCACTGCTTTTATACACTTGTATTTATTTTCATACACCGTTAAAAACTACATGAACAGAGAACTGGCCAATAAGAGGGGAGTTCCATGTGCAGGAGGCAGGCAATGGGAGGGGAAGGGATTGCAGCGGGGAGGGGTTAGGATGAGGCACCAAAAACCTGCAACAGACATTCAAGCCGCAACAACACACACACACTAGTGGTGCGCGGGTCAGCTGTTTGTTCACTCACACCCTCCCGCAATTGCTAATAAAACCCATCCGCAACCGCCCGACTATATGTGATAAAGTGAAAATCTGAGGCCCGGACCCGACCCTAACCCGCAAATATAGAAAATGCGCTGTACAGAGATGGTGGAGCAATTTTTTGACAGGCCTTTTTAGATAAGCCTATGTTCTTGCTTTTAATTTTAACATTTTATTTGCAGCGGCTATTTGTTAGTCAACTTCTCTGTAATTAAATACATGCAGCTTCTCTTCTGGCATTACTTGTTGCCCTAGAATACTAAATAAACCTTTTCTCACCAGAATGATGTCATAAATCGATAGAATGAATGCTTCAATCTAGTTGACATCTGTAACGTTTTCTCTTTCATCTCTGCTTCTCTCAATCAGCAAAGATGTTTAGGGACCGGGGAGAAAATGCAATAGCAAACAAAAAAATAGGGACCGGTTTTAAGGAAATTAAAATCTGTGAAAACTACCCAACTTTTTTCTGATAAGAATTCAGTTTGGCTTGGAAACATATTTTATGTGGTTGAAATACTATCAACTTTTATGACGCTGATAACGATAGCACTTTTACAGACGGTCCCTAACCGTGCATTCATTCTCTCAAGATGCTGAAATAAATCAATCATATTTCTCCACTCCTGTTCCCGAGTTAAAATGTACATTTGGTGTATCATTTTACTACAAGAAATGCTTAATTCTACAGGAGTTAATATTATATTAGGCTATGTGAGAGGTTATAGAACCATAGTCAGTGTCCAGATTTCAGGCTACTGTTCCATTTAACCCACTGCAATCATCCTTTTTTAGAACTTCACCAAATCTTTCCCAAACATTAAGCTACTGTTCTGGCCTCCCTTCGATTTATTTTTAACTCTCCATTTCGCACCTTTTCTCTTATTGAATTAAACTCCGACATTGGCCTATTTGCCATAGTGGATCGACGTTAACTTTTTCTGCCCAAGTTCCAAAAACCATTTGGCAATTGCTGTATATTTGGCGAGCGTACAGTTAGGCCCTAAAGCTTAGGTTTAGGCTACGCACTAAAGGCAAATCAAAAGAATGAAATAAAAACCTTAATGTAGCCTATAGATATGAATTGAACAAGAATTATACATTTATGGATTTTTAATGCATTGTTTTCTCTTTATTCAACAAATATTTCAAGACCCTAAACCCGCAGATATAACCGGGGGGACTGCAGGTTATGAGTCAACCCATGCATCACTAACACACACGCATGCGCACACACACACACACACACACACACAACAAACCATCCATGGAACCAGACCTTGATCTAGGATCAGTTAATATCCTAACACTAAACCCATATTCTCACCTTAACCACACATCTGGGATCAGTTAAGCCTCTCCATATCCTAATATACCCAAAATAACCCAATATAGAGAAAAGTCAAACCTGACCTTGGATCAGCGTCTAGGGTCCGGCGATGATGAGGTTTGGGGTGAGGGGTGTGGTGGGGGTGGGGAGGTGGGGAGGTGATGGGGGAGCAGCGGGAACAGGAAGTGATGTCATAGTGATGTAATAGGTCGTACCTTGGTCGCCGATCATCAGGTGAGCCAGACCTTAAAGGAAGACAAGAGCACAGTCAGCACAGCAGAGGAGCATGGGGTGATTTTGTCCACACGCACACATACATACACACACAGGCACACACACGTGTCCACACACACACACACGCACACTCAAACATACACACACACACAATCATCATAGCTACCGTTGCTAACATTTGCTAACAGTAATGGTAGTGTGCGGTGAACATAAGTGTCTGTTTTGGAATTTAGGGTCTAAACTGTCACTATAAACACACAGATAAAGATGTAGTCTTTCTAGTAAATACTGTATACAGTTAGAATAGCACAGTGATTCTCAGTTTGGAAATTGTAGATACTTAAATTGTAGACATGAATTACAATTTGGAAATTGTAGATACTTCAATTTTTGACAAATAAATTGTAGACACTACAAGGGTTATCCTTACCTAGTGACGCATTCTGTAAAATCTGGGAATATTCATTCAAATCGTTCAACTGTAACTGTTACAAGCTGACAGTTCGCTGCAAATGAAAGTATTTTTGAACGCACCTTTGATCTGTGTGGAGCACCAACAGCTGGCAGAGGAGGTTCTACAACAAACCCTGCCACCCACACGTCTAAGACACACGCCATGTTTAAACTTGTTGTCTGCACATGTTGGTGTATATATGTGTGGCTTCTACATATATCAAATAACTGTGGAATCATGCACACACACACATACACACACACACACATACACACACACATGCACACACACATACACACACACACATACACACACATATACACACACATACACACACACATACACACACACACATACACACACACACACACATACACACACACATACACTGGTCTTGCTCTCTTATCCATTTTTTGTTCCATACTGCTTTTTTGTACTTTGACCTTAGTAATGTCATGTTTATATTTGCTATTTTATTACATTTTGACTTTGTAATTGTCCTAGGGTATCTTGAACGGTGCAAATAAAATGTATAATTATTATTATTACACTGTGTCTCTAACCTTTAGTGGAGAGCCACTTGAAACCTCAGGTATGTCCATGAATCCATCTACTTTATTGTCCATGAAGGGAGTCTACTTACCGTCTGACTGCAACCCACATACAGTACACACACATAACCCACCTACAGTACACACACATAACCCACATACAGTACACACACACAACCCACATACAGTACACACACATAACCCACAAACAGTACACACACATAACCCACATACAGTACACACACATAACCCACATACAGTACACACACACAACCCATATACAGTACACACACATAACCCACAAACAGTACACACACACAACCCACATACAGTACACACACATAACCCACATACAGTACACACACACAACCCACATACAGTACACACACACAACCCACATACAGTACACACACACAACCCACATACAGTACACACACATAACCCACATACAGTACACACACACAACCCACATACAGTACACACACACAACCCACATACAGTACACACACACAACCCACATACAGTACACACACACAACCCACACACCTTTCAGTGCCCAAATCAGACATGGAAGAAGGAATGGGGATAAAGAAGAAGAGAACTGAGAGGGAGAGGTGGAGAGGGGGATGAGAGAAAGTGAGGGAGAGAGACCCACCTGGGTTGTAGTGTTCTGGGAGCGTCCAGACGAAGGGGAGAGAGAGACAGACATTCATTAACACGCCATGCACAGCCGTCTGTTACCAAGGGTACACAGATGCACACCCACACCATTACCTTGGTTACACACATGCAGATCCACCCAGACATCACCATGATACATGTGGCACTGATAGCCTTACATTCTTCCACACACACACACACACACACACACACACACACACCAGGGTTGCGGCCAATTTAGTCAATTCAGGAAGTTAATCAAAATTCAATTAATTGAAAATGCCTACCAATACATTACTTGAATTTCAATACACGGAATCGACTGAATTGCCCCAAACCAAGCGCACGCATGCACACAGGCACGCACACAGGCACGCACACAGGCACGCACACAGGCACGCACACACACACAGTGGTCAGGGTGGATGAAAGCGGACGCTCCTACCTGTGTGTTTGGAATCTGGAACATTTTATTCACCCAGAACTTACCTTACAGCCTCCTGTACCAGAGCACAGAATACATGCACATGTTCTCACACACATACACACACGCTCACACACACACAAACACACGCTCACACTCAGACACACACACACACATTGACCATTGCAGTAATGAATAGATCAATGGATAATGGGTAACTGATAATAGAAAATAGCAGTGCTGGGGTCAGTACTGGATTGTATGTGTTCGGAACCAAATGTCCCTTTCCTCTGTCCCTTATTAAAGGTCCAATGCAGCCGTTTTTATCTCAATATTGAATCATTTCTGGGTAACAATTAAGTACCTTACTGTGATTGTTTTCAAATAAAATGGTCAAAAATAAAATTAATTGCTTCTTAGCAAAGAGCATTTTCTCAAGCAATAATTTTGCTTGGACTGTCTGGGAGTGGGGAAGGGAAAACTTGTGAAAACAATTTTCACACTTTCACAATATTATTCCAACCTCATACTGTGGAAATATATATAAAACACAGGAAAATCACATTTTTGACTGCACTGGGCCTTGAAATAGTGAAAAGAAAAGCTAATAGCTTGGTTTTCACTAATTAAATGCCCAGTTCAGTGCCTATCCATTGATCTGAAATAATTGGATAGGTTTAAGCAATGTGGCACCAATTTCAGCTTATGTCCCGGTGCTCGAAAATGTGCTCCGCGCTGCAGTATTGTCAAAACAATTGTCGTGCCAACATATGTCACTTGCCTTTGTTCCAACACATTAATCAACACGCTACACTCGCCACATATTTCATGTTCTTATGACACAACAACATACTACACACTATGACACTGCGTTTCAAACCTAGATTTACCAACCAATTAATCCAAAGGAATAAACAATTTTTTGATCGATTGACCGCCCTATTAGAGAAGGATGAAACTGAAAAGAGGTATAAATAGAGGGTGTGATAGATAAATAGGGAGAGGGATAGAGACATAGGGCAGCATATGTAACTGAGTCTCTCTTTCAGAGCCCTGCTGTCTCCATGGTAACTTGTTCAGCAGAAAGGGGACGGGGTTGCTATGGAGACAAAGGAGGGGCCTAGACTAAAGACACACGCACACACACACACACACACACACACACACACACACACACACACACACACACACACAGAGCTGATGAACACAAACAAGCTTGTTTCTGAACACAACCCACCACCACAATGATCTACTGACCACCTCTAGGATCTACTGAACACCATTAGGATCTACTAGACACCACTAGGATCTACAGCCCACCACTAGGATCTACTGAACACCACTAGGATCTACTGAACACCACTAGGATCTACTGACTACCAATAGGATCTACTGACCACCAATAGGATCTACTGACCACCAATAGGATCTACTGACCACCACTAGGATCTACCGACCACCACTAGGATCTACTGATCACCACAGAGGTGATCACCACTAGGATCTAGGAACAGGACAAGTTGCTAACCCAGTCAGAGAGACTTCAACCCTAACAATACTGTATAGGACAGGAAGAATGGCTTGTGCTGTGATTCACTATGCAACAGTTATTTAGAGATATGGGTTTCAATGTTCTACACTAAATAATTCAAATAACAGAGGACACCAGTAGTTTCAATCTGTGTGTGGGGGAGGTCTGTGTGGGGGAGGTCTGTGTGTGTGTGCGTG
The DNA here is from genome assembly GCF_964263955.1 of Coregonus lavaretus. Classification (NCBI taxonomy): domain Eukaryota; kingdom Metazoa; phylum Chordata; class Actinopteri; order Salmoniformes; family Salmonidae; genus Coregonus; species Coregonus lavaretus. The sequence goes on along the minus strand of NC_140012.1, from coordinate 17,168,553 downwards.
TGCGTGTGCGTGTGCGTGTGTGTGTGTGTGTGTGTGTGTGTGTGTGTGTGTGTGTGTGCAGGGCCGGCTCCAGGCACAAGCGGTCGCTTAGGGCCTCCGTCGGGGTCTCAACTTACTGTTGAGAGTTAGAATAGTAGAATACACAAGGTTGGAAATTTGGTGGTGCATTAGCAATTTTTTGCCATGTCAGCTAACAATTTTTAGATTGGTAAATTAGTCTAGCCAGTTATCTAAACTTGTAGTAATCATGTCCGGATACTGATCAGGCAGGTCGGGCACTTGCTCAGGGGCCCTGACCTCCAGGGGGACCCCATTGATTTGGTTAGTCACTCTCACTCAGATATCATTTACATGGCATAAGTCATGGCAAAATGTGTAGAATTGCAGGTAATTATCTTTCAAACTGCAAAAATGTCTCTCCAACCCATGGCAAAATAAGTAGAATTGCATGAAATTTGTTATAAAATTGCAAAACGTTCCCTCCGTCCCATGGCAAAATGTGTAGAACTGCAGAAAACTGCAAAAAATATCTCTACGCCGTCACGATGGGGGCCACAATTTTATTTTTGGCACTTGGTGGGGGGCCACCCAACCAAATATCGCTTAGGGCCCCCAAAAGGCTAGAGCTGGCCCTGTGTGTGTGTTTGTAAATGTGTGTGCAAGCTGAAATCACAATGTTTCAAGGTAGGGTTTGGGTAAGGCCTTACCTTCGCTGCAGTCGTTGCCTTTGTAGCCGGTGTCGGTACAGTCGCAGACGGCCCTCTGCTCGACGACAGAACACACCCCTCCATTCTGACACACGTGGTCTGGCCCACACCCGTCTCCCCCCACAGTAACGCCCTCCGATCCTTCCAATACAACCGCCGATCCATTGACGGTCACCGCAGTGAGCCAGCCAGAAAAGGGGGCATGGTCTCTGACATCAGGGGAAGTGAGGCGGAGAGGGGAGGCGTGGAGCTCTGGGGAAACCCCGCCCATAAAGGTGTGGCTAAACACTGTCATGTCTCTCCGTTTGCTCTTCACCTCCGCCCATCCCTCCATCCTTCCATCCACCTCAAGGCTTGTGTTCCTCCAGTCCCGTTTCACATGAACGGCATGCCAGTGTCCATCGCTCACGGCGACCCCGGAACTCACCTCAGCCGGCTCGGCGCAGAAGATGGAGAATCGTAGGCGGAGTTTCCCACGTAGCAACAACAGTTCCAAGAAGTCGCAGAATCCTTCGTCGTCAAGGTAAAGCAGCAGTCCGTCCTCACTGTGAGTTCTAACTCTGAACGACAGGATACTCTCGCAGCACGCGTTCCACACCGGGAACCGCCCCCACTGTCCCGACACCCCCCCAAACTCTAGCACCTCCCCTCTGGATCCTCCAAGGCTACAGAGGCAAAGCCAAACACACAGTAGGGGGGCCGCGGCCCACACACACACCGCCATCACACACACGCGCAAACACATACACACAACGCACACACACACGCAGACACAAAGGCTAGAGCTGGGCAGCACAAACTACTCCACAGCTCATGGCGCAAACACCCTTGAGAGCACCCTTAAGTCTTCTTAGGACCCTTTGTAGCACCCTACAGTCCTCCTAGGGCCCTTCCTAGCACCCAACAGTCTTCTTAGCCTCGTTAGTAGCACCCTATACCCTCCATAGGTGTTCCTCTGTCTGCCAGTCGAGTGAGGGAGCTGGCTCCTTATAGAGCTCCAAGTGTTCCTAATTCTAGTCTTCTATCTTCTAGTCTCGGTCTCTCCTCGTTCCTCCTCCACTGTCTTCCTTCAATGGTGTGTGTGTGTTAGAGAAATGAGGGGTTCAGTGCGAGAACCATATCGGTGCCTTCGTTAGTGCCTGTTCCCCTCAGAGAGAGGGAGAATACGGTCATACACTGTCACACACCGTAAACAGAGAGACTATCAGAGCATCTCCCCCTCTTTTTTGTCTCTATCAGAGGAGCTCATGGGTTGAGCGCTGTGAGCATGTCCCTCACTGCCGAGTCATCACTCTTTTCTTTCCACCGACCTACAGAGGGAATAGACAGCACTATCACCCTGGGTCAGATACATGCATGGAAACACACTCTCTCTACCTGTGGGTCTTTTCAGGAAGATACAGAATATTCAGATGCATTTCATGTGTTGTATATAACTTATTGTCAGTCAGGTAGAACAGGGTATCATTTCAGCTCATTTCGTTAATATCTACAACGTTCTTTACGTTTTACCTCACTGACGGCAAAATACTTGAACATTCCAACATGACAACCTCTTGCCTCCGCAAGGGATTCGGAAGCGCCACAAAGAACGGTTTCTCGTCCGATGCGGAGGATGACTCAAATGCGCCTTGTTTATCGAATTATCCCCTTTTTCACCACACCACGGGAAAAAAGCGCCTCACACACACACACACACACATCTCCGGCGTCTGTCTCTGTAGTGATGTGGTTGAGATTAGGGTTCCAAATCACAGTATTTATAGACGCGGTGAGATGAGAGCAGGTTTAAGTATCGATTCTCGATCAGCGGCCATTCCTCTCCCCCTCCTAAGAGTCTCTCTCCCTGTGTGTGTGTGTGTGTGTGTGTGTGCCTGCGTGCGTGCGTGCGTAGGCTATTCCTCTCCTCCTGTGAGCTCGAGCTCGCCCGTTACTCCGGGTTTCCATCTACCTCACCTGCGCGAAAGAATCCATATACCGAAAACGCAGCTGCGAGAAAAACGCCCATATTAGGCTATTATAATTAAATAGCTATATATAGCCTACAGCAAAGCCCTAATATAATACACACACGCACGCACACACAAATACACACCGAGATAAAAACGTCTCAGCCTACCTTACACACATCTTCTGGTCGGTGTTGTGGCTACTCATCGATTTTCTCCTTGTCATCTGATAACAATCACCGCGTTGTGAGAGGAGATGCTGAGTGCAACCAAACCTTTCCCGGTAAATACCTGTTAGATAGGCCTACCGAAACAATCGCAGCCTCTTCTCGATCAAACAACCCAGTGGTACCTCTCTCTCTCTCTCTCCCTCTCTCTCTCTCTTTCTCACTCTCTCTCTCTCTACGGAGGAGGAGGCGAAGGTGCAGTCTGCTGCTCCGTGAATCACGTGGATTATGAAGGGGAGAGAAGAGGAGGAGAGGATGGGCGGGGCCGCTCTGCTGCAGCACCTTGGACAGCGCGCGCTCACCGTCTGAATACCGGAGACGACTCACCGAATACGGCGGCAACATCCGAGTCATTACCCAATTCGCTATGATAATGACTGTCGGTGTGATAAAGTATTTGCAAAGAATCTAAGGTGATTAATCGTTAGTCATGAATTAATCACTTATTGTTCAAGAGAGACTTTTGAACAGAGAACATTCATGGCTCGAGATAGGAAACTGCGGGAGAAAAACAACAGTGGTGTTTCTACTTCCCGCTCAAGCGGCGTTCTCCCTTCTGCTCCTGCCATCAATTATCTAGCTCTCTATTCTTTTTCTCCCCATCACACACACACACACACACACACACACACACACACACACACACACACACACACACACACACACACAACTTGTTTATTACAGTGAGTTGTGCGTTTCGGATTAATTAGTGCCTTGCAAAAGTATTCATCCCCCTTAGCGTTTTTCCTATTTTGTTGCATTACAACCTGTAGTTTACATTGATTTTTATTTGGATTTCGTGTAATGGACATACACAAAATAGTCAAAATTGATGATGTGAAAAAAACTTGTTTCAAAAAATTCAAAAAAATAAATAATGGAAAAGTGGTGCGTGCATATGTATTCACCCCGTTTGCTATGAAGCCCCTAAATAAGATCTGGTGCAACCAATTACCTTAAGAAGTCACATAATTAGTTAAATAAAGTCCACCTGTGTGCAATCTAAGTGTCACATGATTTGTCACATGATCTCAGTATATATACACCTGTTCTGAAAGGCCCCAGAGTCTGCAACACCACTAAGCAAGGGGTACCACCAAGCAAGCGGCACCATGAAGACCAAGGAGCTCTCCAAACAGGTCAGGGACAAAGTTGTGAAGAAGTACAGATCATGGTTGGCTTCTAAAAAAAATATCAGAAACTTTGAACATCCCACGGAGCACTATTAAATCCATTATAAAAAAATTTGAAAGAATATGGCACCACAACAAACCTGCCAAGAGAGGGCAGCCCACCAAAACAGAGAAGCAACAAAGAGACCAAAGATAACCCTGAAGGAGCTGCAAAGCTCCACAGCGGACATTGGAGTATCTGTCCATAGGACCACTTTAAGCCGTACACTCCACAGAGCTGGGCTTTACGGAAGAGTGGCCAGAAAAAAGACAAAAATAAGCAAACACGTTTGGTGTTTTCTCCAAAAGTAATGTGGGAGACTCCCCAAACATATGGAAGAATGTATTCTGGTCAGATGAGACTAAAATTGAGCTTTTTGGCCATCAAGGAAAACGCTATGTCTGGCGCAAACCCAACACCTCTCATCACCCTGAGAATACCATCCCCACAGTGAAGCATGGTGGTGGCAGCATCATCCTGTGGGGATGTTTTTCCATCGGCAGGAACTGGGAAACTGGTCAGAATTGAAGGAATGATGGATGGCGCTAAATACAGGGAAATACTTAAGGGAAATCTGTTTCTGTCTTCCAGAGATTTGAGACTGGGATGGAGGTTCACCTTCCATCAGGACAATGACCCTAAGCATACTGCTAAAGCAACACTCGAGTGGTTTAAGGGGAAACATTTAAATGTCTTGGAATTCCTAGTCAAAGCGCAGACCTCAATCCAATTGAGAATCTGTGGTATAACTTAAAGATTGCTGTACACCAGTGGAACCCATCCAACTTGAAGGAGCTGGAGCAGTTTTGCCTTGAAGAATGGGAAAAAATCACAGTGGCTATATGTGCCAAGCTTCTAGACATACACTTTGGGGGGGGGGGGGGGGGGGGTGAATAGTTATGCACACTCAGGATTTCCGTTTTTTTTTGTCTTATTTCTTGTTTGTTTCACAATAACAAATATTTTGCATCTTCAAAGTGGTAGGCATGTTGTGTAAATCAAATGATACAAACCCCAAAAAAATCCATTTTAATTCCAGGTTGTAAGGCAACAAAACAGGAAAAATGCCAAGGGGGGTGAATACTTTCACAAGCCACTGTATCTGTTCAAGAGAGGGAGTCCCAGCTGAGTCTTGTCCATCAGAACGGTCTCTCTGGGTACCATACCACAGCTGCTGCCCACTCTCTTGAGCTCTGCTGCTGCATGCACAGCTTCACACACACACACACACACACACACACACACACACACACACACACACACACACACACACACACACACACACACACACACACACACACACACACACACACACACACAATGACTGATTGTGCTTGGAAGTATCTAATTATGTGTTCCTATTGATGCTGTATTCACGCCATCACCCTACGGCCATTTTGATACGAGAACTCCCGGTAAGCTTGTGGGCCAGGAAGTGGAAAAGCGCTTTTGACAGGTAATTAAATGTCTATGTGGCCACAGCCTTTTATAAGCTCCTACATTTCAGCATCAACACAGGCTTTACACTGGCTTAACATTCTCTACCTCTCCTTCCCCTCTCTCCCTGGACCTGCTGCTCCCTCCTTCCCTTCCTCCACCCCTCTTCCTCTCCCTCCATCCCCTCCCTCCCTCCTTCTCTCTGACAGGCTGACAGTGAGCAGTGACCCCTGACTCTTTGCCCACTCAGCAGAGAGAAGGTCAGGGCACACTGTTTGTGTATGTGTTATTGTGTGTGTGTCTGTGTGTATGTCCATGTGTGTGTGTGTGTGTGTGCGTGTGTACGGGTGTGTGTTTATGTGAACTGCCGGCAGAGAGAAAATACAGCCAAAAATAAAACCTCAGCTGTCAGCATACAGAGTGAGTGCCAGTATGTGTGTGTGTGTTTGTGTGTGTGTGTGTGTGTGTGTGTGTGTGTGTGTGTGTGTGTAAATGCCATATGCAGGTGTTTAGCGGTGCACAGGTCTATATGGGTCAGACAGATACTCCCACTCTCAATGAGACTCAATGGGTGGTCACAAACAGATGGAGAGAGAGAGAGAAAGAAAGCGAGAGAGAGGGAGGTGTGAGTGGTGTGTGTGTGCAAGGGCGGACTGGCCATCTGGCATTTTGGGCAAATGCCAGATGGGCTTGCCCATTTTTAGCTCAATGGGCCTCAAGGAAAATAATGGGCAAGTGTTGGGGCCTGGAGGGAAATAATGGGTTGATGTGTTGGCCTCAAGGAAAAGAATGGACCGGTGTGTTAGAAATGCCAAGGCCGATTTTTGGTCCCAGTCCCCCCCTGTGTGTGTGTATGTGTGTGTGTGTCTGACAGGCAAACAGCCCTCTGTAAATTAGATTACATTTGAGGTTTGTTTCTAATCGTATTGTGTAATGAGTTTTTGTGTAGGTCATATATTCACTCATTCCACTTGCCAATAGCGCAAACAGCTACGTGTGCACCTGTGTGTGTCGAGTGTGTGTGTGTGTGTGGTAGAGGAGGTCACCCTTCTTCTGCCAAACTCTCATTTATAATGATACTATCCCTGACATGAATGCACACACCCACATGCGCAAGAACACACACACACACACACACACACACACACACACGGACAGTAGGTTAGGTATAGATCAATAGTTCATTACAACTTTCTACAGATATTAGTATTGATCACCTGACCAACAGATGGAGACTGACAGCAGAGCAGAGAGACCTGTGTATGTGCGTGCGTGTGTGTCGGTGTATCCTAATGGAAAGACTATAAATATATAATTAATGATATCCTTCCTCAGGCCACAGCCACCTGCAGGTATATTTGATTTGATTTCTTAGGATCCCCATTAGTCGACACCAATGGCGACACATAACGAAAAATACATTACAGACAAAACATTTTATTTTTTATTTACATACATTTAAAAACATTAACATGTAGTGTGCATGTGTGTGTGCATCTATCAGTTGCACATACAGTACATGTCAGTACATACACACAACAAGCAGGTCACATTGGAGAGAGGCGTTGTGCCGTGAGGTGTTGATTTATTTGTTTTTTTAAACCAGGTTTGCTGTTCAATTGCACTATATGAGATGGAAGGAAGTTCCATGCACTCATGGCTCTGTATAATACTATACGTTTCCTTGAATTTGTTCTGGACCTGGGGACTGTGAAAAGATCCCTGGTGGCATGTCTGGTGGGGTAAGTGTGTGTGTCAGTGCTGTGTGTAAGTTGAGTATGCAAACATTTTGAATTTACAACACATTGTTTCTCATAAAAACAATAAGTGATGCAGTCAGTCTTTCCTTAACTCTTAGCCAAGTGAGACTGGCATGCATAGTGTCACGATCGTCGTTAAGAGAGGAGGACCAAGGCGCAGCGTTGAATGCGAACATATTTATTTAGATAATGATCACACAAACAAAACGAAAACGTGACGTCCCTAGTTACATACACAAACCAACACGGAACAAGAAACCACAATGAATGAATGCCTAACGGCTACCTAAGTATGACTCCCAATCAGAGACAACGAGCTACAGCCGTCTCTGATTGGGAGCCACCCTGGCCAACATAGATATACAACAACTAGAACCAACACACATGAAAACTCACACCCTGGCTCAACATACTAGAGTCCCCAGAGCCAGGGCGTGACAGTACCCCCCCCTAAAGGCGCGGACTCCGACCGCGCCAACCAAATACCACAGGGGAGGGACGGATCCGGCTCCGGGCATGATCCCCACTCGCTCTCTAACCCCCCAAGGTACCCCTGGTCCGGTCTGGCCCTGCTGACCGGAGCTGGACTACACACTGGTGGAGCGGATTGCTCTAGCTCCGGCGTGAAGCAGCTGACCCGTGCTGAACCAGGCACCAGTGGAACAGGCACGGGCTGTGCCGGACTGACGACGCACACCACTGGCTTGGTGTGGGGAGCAGGAACGGCCCGAGCCGGGCTGACGAAACGCACCCCTGACTTGGTGCTGGGAGCAGGAGCGGGCCGAACCGGGCTGACGAAACGCACCACTGACTTGGTGCAGGGAGCAGGAACGGGCCGAGCCGGGCTGACGAAGCGCACCACTGACTTGGTGCGGGGAGCAGGAACGGGCCGAGCCGGGCTGACGAAGCGCACCACTGACTTGGTGTGGGGAGCAGGAACGGGCCGAGCCGGGCTGACGAAGCGCACCACTGACTTGGTGCGGGGAGCAGGAACGGGCCGAGCCGGGCTGACGAAGCGCACCACTGACTTGGTGCGGGGAGCAGGAACGGGCCGAGCCGGGCTGACGACGCGCACCATTGGCCTGGTGCGGGGAGCAGGAACAGGCCGGACCGTACTGGGGACACACACCACTGGTCCTACGCAGGGAATTGGAATGGGCCGGACCGGACTGGTAACACACCCCAGTACCTCTCGCCGTGCCTCTACACCTTCCATCCCCTCTTCGACCAGTGGCCCCTGTAACCTGGCGGCCTCCTCTGCCAACCCGCTGGGCCGCTCTGCCGCGGTCTCCTGCTGGCCCGTCGTCCACGGCGTTAGCCCCCCCCTAAAAAATTTCTGGGCGTCTCTCCTACCCGTGGACCAGGTCTCCATGTCCCTCGCCAGCCTTTCGCCCTTCTGCTTCCATGTCAAGCCCTTCTCTTCCTCACCCGGCTTGACCCAGTCGAGGAGGCGAAGGAGATCTGCTAGAGATCTCCCTGGCGATGGCTCCTGGACACGCTGCTTGGTCCAGTCTTGGTGGTTTCTTCTGTCACGATCGTCGTTAAGAGAGGAGGACCAAGGCGCAGCGTTGAATGCGAACATATTTATTTAGATAATGATCACACGAACAAAACGAAAACGTGACATCCCTGGTTACATACACAAACCAACACGGAACAAGAAACCACAATGAATGAATGCCTAACGGCTACCTAAGTATGACTCCCAATCAGAGACAACGAGCTACAGCCGTCTCTGATTGGGAGCCACCCTGGCCAACATAGATATACAACAACTAGAACCAACACACATGAAAACTCACACCCTGGCTCAACATACTAGAGTCCCCAGAGCCAGGGCGTGACACATAGTATTAATATTAGCCCTCTGATTACAATGAAGAGCAAGACGTGCCGCTCTGTTCTGGGCCAGCTGCAGCTTAACTAGGTCTTTCTTTGCAGCGATTGACTATATGACTGGACAATAATCAAGATAAGATAAAACTAGAGCCTGCAGGACTTGCTTTGTGAAGTGTGGTGTCAATCTCTTTTTTACTGACAGACCTCTCCCCATCTTTACAACCATTGAATCTATATGTTCTGACCATGACAGTTTACAATCTAAGGTAACACCAAGTAATTTATTCTCCTCAACTTGTCAACAGCCACACCATACATTACCAGATTCAGCTGAGGTCTAGAACTTAGGAAATGATCTGTACCAAATCCAAAACTGACTGCAACTCTTTGTTAAGGGTTTCAGTGGCTTCATTAGCTGTGGTTGCTGATGCGTATTTGGTTGAATCATCAGCATACATGGACACACATGCTTTGTTTAATGCCAGTGGCAGGTCATTGGTAAAAATAGAAAAGAGTAGAGGGCCTAGAGAGCTGCCCTGCAGCACACAACACTTTACATGTTTGACATGAGAGAAGGTTCCAGTAAAGAAAACCCTCTGAGTTCAATTAGATAGATAGCTCTGAATCCACGATATGGCAGAGGTTGAAAAGCCATAAACATTAGTTTTCTCAACAACAGGTTATGGTCAATCATATCAAAGGCTGCACTGAAATCTAACAGTACAGCTCCCACAATCTTCTTATTATCAATTTATTTCAACCAATCATCAGTCATTTGTGTCAGTGCAGTACATGTCGAGTGGCCTTCTCTATATGCATGCTGAAAGTCTGATGTTAATTTGTTTACAGAGAAATAGCATTGTATTTGGTCAAACACCATTTTTTCCAACAGTTTGCTAAGAGCTGGCAGCAAGCTGATAGGTCTGCTGTTGGAACCAGTAAATGCCGCTTTACCACTCTTGGGTAGTGGAATGATTTTGTCTTCCCTCCAGGCCTGAGGACCAACACTTTCCTCTAGGCTCAGATTAAAGATATGCCAGTGGCTATAGAGTCAGCTACCATCCTCAGTAGCTTTCCATCTAAATTGTCAATGCCAGTAGGTTTGTCAATATTGATCGATAAGAATAATTTTTCCATCTCTCCCACACTAACTTTACAAAATTCAAACGTACAATGCTTTCATTATTCATTTTTTTATGCATGAATACGATGGCTCACTGTTAATTGTTGGCATTTCCTGCCTAAGTTTGCCAATTGTCCAATGAAGTAATCATTAAAATAATTGGCAACATCAAATGGTTTTGTGATGAATAAACCATCTGTTCGATGAAATGGAGTTGAATTTGTGTTTCTGCCCATAATTTAATTAAAATGACTCCAAGGTTTTTATCAATCATTCTTTATACACTACATGACCCAAAGTATGTGGACACCTGCTCTTCGAACATCTCATTCCAAAATCATGGGCATTAATATGGAGTTGGTCCCCCCTTTGCTGCTATAACAGCCTCCACTAGATGTTGGAACATTGCTGCAGGGACTTGCTTCCATTCAGCCACAAGAGCATTAGTGAGGTCGAGCACTGATGTTGGGCGATTAGGCCTGGCTCGCAGTCGGCTTACCAATTCATCCCAAAGGTGTTCGATGGGGTGAGGTCAGGGCTCTGTGCAGGCCAGTCAAGTTCCCTCCACACCGATCTCGACAAACCATTTCTGTATGGACCTCACTTTGTGCATGGGGCATTGTCATAATGAAACAGGAAAGGGCATTCCCCAAACTGTTGCCACAAATTTAGAAACACAGAATCGTCTAGAATGTCATTGTATGCTGTAGCGTTAATATTTCCCTACACTGATACTAAGGGGCCTATCCCTAACCATGAAAAACAACCCCAGACCATTATTCCTCCTCCACCAAACTTTACAGTTGGCACTATGCATTGGGGCAGGTAGCATTCTCCTGGCATCCGCCAAACTCAGATTCGTCTGTCGGACTGCCAGATGGTAAAGCATGGTTTATCACTCCAGAGAATGCATTTCCACTGCTCCAGAGCCTAATGGCGGCGAGCTTTACACCACTCCAGCCGACACTTGGCATTGCTCATGGTGATCTTAGGCTTGTGTGCGGCTGCTATGCCATGGAAACCCATTTCATGAAGCTCCCAACAAACAGTTATTGTGCTGACGTTGCTTCCAGAGGCAGTTTAGAACTCGGTAGTGAGTGTTGCAACCGAGGACAGACGATTTTTACGTGCTACGCGCTTCAGCACTAGCCGGTCCCGTTCTGTGACAAACTGACTTGTTGGAAAGGTGACATCCTATGACGGTGCCACGCTGAAAGTCACTGAGCTCTTCAGTTAGGCCATTCTACTGCCAATGTGTGTCTATGGAGATTGCATGGCAGTGTGCTCAATTTTATACACCTGTCAGCTGTAATAGCCGAATCCACTAATTTGAAGGAGTGTCCACATACTTTTGTATACATAGTGTATATTGATAGCCTGAAACATAGCAGACGAATGTATAGTAATGTATCATTGATCTTGGCTTTATAATACAGTTTCTTCTTCTTTTTGTTGAGTTTAGTCACATAATTTCTCAATTGCAGTAAGTCAGATGTGCAGCCAGACTTATTAGCCACTCCTTTTGCACCATCTCTTTCAACCATTCACTTTTTCAATTCCTCATCAATACATGGAGCCTTAACAGTTCTAACAGTCAGTTTCTTAACAGGTGCATGTTTATTAATAATTGGAAGAAGCAATTTCATTAATTAATCAAGTGCAGCATCTGGATGCTCCTTATTATCACATCAGACCAACAAATATTTGTAACATCATGCACATAAGAGTCATAGAAAAATATTTTGTATGATCTCTTATACACTATTTTAGGCCCAGCTTTTGGAACTTTGGCTTTCCTGGATATGGCATCATGAACTTTAGCCAGTACCAGGATATTTTAGCCAGAAACCTTGTTGCCTCTGCCAGGAGGCTGAAATTTGGCCGCAAGTGGATCTCCCAACTAGAAAATAACCCCAAGCACACATGAATGGTTAATTGCATACAATATAGCTCTGTTTTTTTTATTTTTTTTATTTTTTATAGTATTTTTTGATCATCTTTTTTCAAGGGTGCCAATAATTTTGGACACTACCAGTCAAAAGTTTGGACACACCTACTCATTCAAGGTTTTTTCTTTATTTTTACTATTTTCTACATTGTAGAATAATAGTGAAGACATCAAAACTATGAAATAACACATATGGAATCATGTAATAAACAAAAAAGTGTTCAACAAATCAAAATATATTTTATATTTGAGATTCTTCAAAAAGCCACCCTTTGCCTTGATGACAGCTTTGCACAGTAAAACACAAGGCCAAATCCACACTGGAGTTGCTTACCAAGAAGACAATTCCTGAATGGCCGAGTTACAGTTTTGACTTAAATCTACTTGAAAATCTATGGCACGACCTGAAAATGGTTGTCTAGCAATCATCAACAACCAACTTGACAGGTGTGGAAAGCTCTTAGAGACTTACTCGGAAAGACTCACAGCTGTAATTGCTGCCAAAGGTATTGACTCAGGCGTGTGAATACTTACGGGGTGAATACAACATTTGCAAACATTTCTAAAAGCATGTTTTCACTTTGTCAATAATTGCACACTTCAGCAAGGGGGAAGTGAACGAGTGCACACTTCAGGGAGAAGGGCTGTCTGGGCCAAAGGGAAGAGTATTTCTAAAGGAAGCGCCCTATTTATGTGTGTGTGTGTGTGTGTGCGTGCGTGTAGGCCGATGAGTTGATGATACTATCACAGAGATGTAGCAGATCAAAGTGCTACCATCGTGACGCCAGCAGCACTCTGTTTAGCTGCTCATTTAATTATCTTTATCTGATCCGAACAAAGTAGCTGAAAGCATACACTCTCTCTCTCTAACACAAACACACACACACACACAAACACACACACACACACACACACCTATATCTCTGTGTGAGGGAGAGATAGAGTGTGTGTGTTTATGTGTGTGTGGTGTCTAGTGTTACAATAACACCAGGGGACAGAGAAGCTGTTAAACTTTATGGAGGAGAGAGAATGGACACTTAGCGACCTTCTGACTAATAGATGTTGTCATAGCAACCATATCTCTACGCACATAACCATCACTTCCTCTCACACTACCTACAAGGCTGTGTGGCCACCCCAAAAACACAAGACACACAGAAGTATGTACCCCATCTCTCATCAACAAGATCTTGAAATTTGACATATTATTAATGAATCTATTTTTGACACATTAATTTTGCATGGTTGCAGGGTTAATTCTGAGTGGTTACAGGGTTAAAACAGAAACAACTCAAAGGTTAACAGTTTAGGCGTTAATTCTGAGTGGTTAAGGTTAAGGCTATGGTTTGGGGAAGGCACTGCAAACCAACGGATCTCATACCATCAAGAATCATGCCCATAGGGTGCACAGGGGCATGTGCCCCCTCAGATGTGTCCTGTATATATAATACTACTAGCCACCTAGACATTTTATGAAATTGGCTTCAGCTAGCCCAGATAGGTTCCCAATCTCCTAACCTCATAACTAGCTACCAAGAAGCCATTTCAGGCTATCAATCAAGTTAGAGTATCAAGCTTGTCTAACTACACTATATATACAAAAGTATGTGGACACCCCTTCAAATAATAATAATAATAATAATATGCCATTTAGCAGACGCTTTTATCCAAAGCGACTTACAGTCATGCGTGCATACATTTTTGTGTATGGGTGGTCCCGGGGATCGAACCCACTACCTTGGCGTTACAAGTGCCGTGCTCTACCAGCTGAGCTACAGAGGACCACAAATTAGTAGATTCGGCTATTTCAACCACACCCGTTGCTGACAGGTGAATAAAATCGAGCACACAGCCATGCAATCTTCACAGACAAACATTGTCAGTAGAATGGCCTTACTGAAGAGCACAGTGACTTTCAACGTGGCACCGTCATAGGATGCCACCCTTCCAACAAGTCAGTTTGTCAAATTTCTGCCCTGCGAGAGCTGCCCTAGTCAACTGTAAGTGCTGTTATTGTGAAGTGGAAACGTCTAAAGGAACAATGGCCAATCCGCGAAGTGGTAGGCCACACAAGCTCACAGAACGGGACCGCCGAGTGCTGAAGAGCGTAACGTTTAAAAATCGTCTGTCCTCGGTTGCAACACTCACTACCGAGTTCAAACTGCCTCTGGAAGCAACGTCAGCACAAGAACTTCATGGCCGAGCAGCTGAACACAAGCCTAAGATCACCATGCGCAATGCCAAGCGTCGGCTGGAGTGGTGTAAAGCTCGACGGACGAATCTGGGTTTGGCGGATGCCAGGAGAACTCTACCTGCCCCAATGCATAGTGCTATCTGTAAAGTTTGGTGGAGGAGTAATAATGGTCTGGGGTTGTTTTTCATGGTTCGGGCTAGGCCCCTTAGTACCAGTGTAGGGAAATATTAACGCTACAGCATACAATGACATTCTAGACGATTCTGTGTTTCTAAATTTGTGGCAACAGTTTGGGGAATGCCCTTTCCTGTTTCATTATGACAATGCCCCATGCACAAAGTGAGGTCCATACAGAAATGGTTTGTTGAGATCGGTGTGGAGGGAACTTGACTGGCCTGCACAGAGCCCTGACCTCACCCCATCGAACACCTTTGGGATGAATTGGTAAGCCGACTGCGAGCCAGGCCTAATCGCCCATCATCAGTGCCCGACCTGACTAATGCTCGTGGCTGAATGGAAGCAAGTCCCCGCAGCAATGTTCCAACATCTAGTGGAAAGCCTTCCCAGAAGAGTGGAGGCTGTTATAGCAGCAAAGAGGGGACCAACTCCATATTAATTCCCAAGATTTTGGAATGAGATGTTCGACGAGCAGGTGTCCACATACTTTTGGTCATGTAGTGTATCTTACCTGGCATGCCTGCCGGCAAGGGTGGTTGACTTTAGAAAAGCAAGCTAAATGAACTGAATAAGACTCACATTCCTTTCAATCTTTAACCCGGATTTCAGCAGAGATACAGAGAAGCATTTGTAGTATATACCTGTATATATAAAAAATAAATAAACATCAGTCAGGATGATGCAGACAGCTCAAGAGGTATGCTTAGATATGCTGAAAAATAAACACATATTTGACATAGAATTAAGCATAATTAAGCAAATTCCCCACCCCAAAGCCACCCTCACCTACTTTGTGCCTCCTCAGATTTATGGGGTACATGCCACCCCTGCCATTAAGTATCATCAAGTATTTTCACGGCTTGCTAGAGCATTGGTCTGACGCTTTGGCTTCGAGCATCACGAGTTCGCGCCCAGTGCTGGGCTGCTCTGATATGCATGAACATTTACATTTTAGTCATTTAGCAGACGCTCTTATCCATATACATATACAGTCCCGTGTAGCTCAGTTGGTAGAGCATGGCATTTGCAACGCCAGGGTTGTGGGTTCGTTTCCCACGGGGGACCAGTATGAAAAAATAATGTATGCACTCACTAACTGTAAGTTGCTCTGGATAAGAGCGTCTGCTAAATTACTAAAATGTAAATGTACACACCAGGGTTGGGTTCAACCCATTTGAATTCCAGTCATTTTAGGAAGTATACTGAAATCCCATTTCTCTTAAATTATTTTAAATGAATAAAACGTAAAATTTGAATTTGGTTCCCTTTCTGAATTAACGAATTTAAATGGAATTGACCCCAACCCTGACACACACATACAAACACATTTGTCGCCTACTACCCCTCTCACAGCCTTCTTTCTACTTTTTCATAGACCACTGTGACAGTCTCCCTCCCTACCTCTGAGTCCCTCCGTCTACCTTCCTCCCTTGTCTTTATCTAATCTATGTTACCCTTTCTCCTCCATTCACCAGGTTGCTACGCAACTGTGTTCCATTGATCTAAGAGCAGGATGACAGGCACACATAACTGTGATGACGCACACACGCACACATCGTCAGACGCATACACGCACGCATTCACACACACCTTTACATACCTTTATTCCAATTACACCGTTGACACAAAACGAGGGACACAGAGGGAAAGGAAGGAGAAAAGGAGGGGGAACAGGAGAGAGAAAAGGCAAAGAGGTAGCGGAAGAGAGCAATGTGGGGCTGGGAGATTGATGCAGCATTTCTTCCATAGTGATACAGATTGCCCCGGTCTCCTCTGCCACCTGGTGGACAAGATATTACATTGTTCTTTACATGTTGTTTTCATTAGTCTATTTTGTGTTGTTCCATGATGGGATTGTTCAGCCTACTTGATTTAAATCCTTACCGAATCCAAACGTTATGATTAAATTAAATGAGTATTATGCATTATGGGTGGGCCTATAAACAGTATACTAATTATGTCCAAAGTTATGATTGTTGAGTGGAAATCTCGAATGTAATTAACTTGTTTAGAAACCAACCATGTTTACAAGATGTGGCTCAATTATGATGATTTTCCAACAGATAAGGCCTATAATTACTACTACAGGGCCAGTGTGATTTGTTCTTGAGTCTTAGTTACAGGATGTGACGTCAATCAGAGCGCTGGAAAGAAAACTAGTGATAATGTTTCATGAGTCCTTCTACTGAGCCATTTACTTTGTTCGTATTCTTGTCTTTTATTATTTCTTATTGTTGTTGCGTTGCCGAGAAGGAACCTGCATGTAAGCATTTCGTTTACCATGCGTATATCCGTACATACGACTAATAAAACTTGAAGATTCAGAATGATAAAATCATCAGCTAAATTAAATTGCTTTGTGCACAGTGATGATAAACCTCATGCAAATGTAAAACATTAAATTAAATTAAATCATGGTTTCTCTTACTTACCTAGAATGTAGGCATAGAGTAGATTAGAAAGTTGATAATATAGGCAATTTTTTCGACAGTGACGGAAACGCCACTTCACTGAAGCTGTTGCCAGAAGTAGATATAATTGCGACAGTAGGGGCAGTGTCGCAAGTGCAGGTTAGGTAGGTAGCCAGCAAGATGACATGTTGATAGCCGCCCACATAGGGAACTGTTCGAATGTGAACGTCATTGCAACGCTTTAAAGATATCGATATCGTGTCCGACATTATATTGTTTCCCGTGCTTATTTTTGATTGAGAAACAATTTCGCGTTGGGGAGCCTGTAAGTCAGATGTGATGTCACCGTTAGCAGCCTGTATTTTAGCATTGTGGGACGTGTAATGTAAGCAGCAAACAACGGGGCTTGTTTGTGTATGTATCCCAAACAGCCAACCAAACGGTCGCGCCCGAAGTAGTTTCGAAGAGACTAACATTTTCGAGATTGCACGCGGATATCGGTCTTGTGTCATCAGAACATTTTTCGGGAGAGGAGTGTTTACGTCTCCCTTGTGAGGAAGTGGGATGTGGCCAGAGTGTATTAATGTTGCGGATCAAGATATGAAAATCATTGTAGCAGTGCTTTTGGAGCCTCGCTACATTGTAAATACTAGGTTAGACTTGGTGCTGAACGCGAGCCCATTTGACGAATTCGATGAAGACATCCCTCGGTGTTCGAAATCGTGTGGGGGTCGCTCTGATTACATAATATCAACATGTGAATTATAGATTGCCTATTTGTATTTTATTTTTTGAAAGCTATTGAATTGCTAATGTCAACTCAACATCAGATAATGGACTCATCTTTAGCTTTGGGAAGACTGGAAATCAATAGTCCCATGGTGAACATGGGGACTCGCCTCTCCGGCTCAGTGAAAGAGAAGAACGCTCAGGGAGGATCGCAGGCGGCGCACCTGAACGGATGTGTGCCGCTCTCCCATCAGGTGGCCGGTCATAAGTATGGCGTTGATAAAGTAGGTCAGTGACTGAACTTATCAAATATGTTCTCCTTTCGCCACGGTGCATGTTGTTTATCCACTACTGAGTGACTTTTAATTGTGTAATCTTGGTCTGCATGGTAGAATAGCTCTCTTTTTGTTCAATGACAATACCTCAAAAGCTGACAGAAGTAGGCTAAACTGTTTTCCCAGGATTATTTATCACCAGGACAACACTATGGAGCAAGCAAGCAAGCCACTGTGATAGGTTTCATAATGTCAGTCAATAACAGAATAGAGCACCTGCTTGTAACCTTTTGTGTACTTTAGTTGAATCCTGTATTATCGGCTCTCCTATTGTAATCAAGCAACTGATATCCCGTTTGGCTTCTATCACCACTATCACTCTTGATCATCCACATAGTTGTAGCCTACAAACTCACCAAGCAACTTGCCAGTGGCTATAGCCTAAATCATGAAATAGGCTTACAAATACAATGTCTGAAGTAAGACTCTCTTAGCTGAAACTGAACTGTCAAGAGTAAGAAGAACCAATGTATTATTTCTGTCCTTGGAGACAGTGACAGAGCGCCTGTGTCAGTAAGATGTAATCCTTGTTGTCTCTCTGCTAAGAGCCTTTCAGTTGAATCCTACCCTCAGCCAGGGCATGGGTGTCAGACTCGTATTTAGGTCAAGACTCTTGACACACGCTTAACCTCAGAGTTGATTAAACGCTGACGCTTGGAGTGTTCATTTCCTACCGGTGGGAAGGTCAGGCCAGGGTAAATTCTTTGTCATAGACAGTTATATCTAGCTGTAATGCCCAATCCCACAACCAGCCAGTCCATATTCTAATCAGGGTGCTTTCTTCTCAGTTTTCACTTTCACCATTTCAGCTGATTTCAGTTGTAAGATTCAAGCTGTGCCTGAGGTAGTAACATTTAGTTGAGTGGCGTGCGGTCCATTCTTTTTCACTCCTCTCGATCTAATATTGGAGCAAAGTCTCACACAGTGAGTGTAAAGTGTCATACTTTATATGTTACTGGTGCCCCGGTGTCTTTGATAAGGTACATCGTTTTATGACTTGACGTTAAACACAAGTTAACCTTTGCACTTCTCAGTTGGGTATTACTGGCAAACTGTTTGGCCCATTCTGAATACTTTAGAAATGCATCCTTCCTTTCTCTCTTGAAGTAACTACAATTCTAAAATGGTTGCACAATTGTGAAAGCTAGGGCCCTCTCGGTCACATTCTCCAATCCAGTCATGATTATTTAGCTGGAAGGATGTATTTTTGAAATATTCTGACTTTACCTTTATGCTGCAACCAGTACTAGATCTTTGCTAAGTGTCAGAATGGCCCACACCTTTTGTTTCAACAGGCATATTGCAACATCCTGATGGCACAGTACTCAAACAGCTACAGCCCCCTCCACGAGGTCCTAGAGAGATGCAGTTCTACAGCATGGTAACCATCCACCTTTGATGCTAATATATATATATATATATATTATTATCTGAAAGTACATTAATTTTCACTTTACAGTGTGTGCTCTATGAAATTGCTTTTAGTTCTGCATGAAGTCACCAAAAAGTCATCCCTTTCAATTCTACAAAATGTTACATGGGAACAATTTCCCCATGTCAGTTTGAACAAAGTTTATGTTCAAGTTGACGTGTAGATTAAATGAGTTAACAAAAAGTGAGTGATTAGTCCTAAACCATTCTATCGTTCAATCATCCAGAGTAGCTCTTGAGGAAGCTTAGCAGTCTACCCCCTTACAGGGGCTCTGGGGGCCTTTGTTATGGCAATACTGGGCACAGTAATGTAGTCCATATCTCTACTAGCTCAATGGGCAAGGTCAGCACACTCCCCACATATAAACCAGAGGGCTATCTGTTTATTTAAGGGCTTAAGAAAGGTGTTTGCCTCAGCATGTCCACTGCAACAACATTTAGCCAAAGCATTATCAGAGATTTCCACTGGCACCGCTTACTCTCCTATTGTTAAAGTGGACTAAATGTACACAAGATGAAATGGTTGCTTTGGAAATACTCTCTTACAGAGGAATCATGTATTACAAACCTGGCTACTTTCACCACCATCATTTCACTGTAGTGAATGATAAAAGGGAAGGAAAATAATGTTTGTATTGTACTATCGCATTACTCCTAATATTTGTTCTACATGCGACATGTTGGTAAAACAACATCCCAATCAATAAAGACACTGACATTCCCACATAGAGATGGTGAGTAGTTCCCTCAAAGGAGCTGATATGATTAATCAACAAGTATATGTCCTAACTGTCCTTTGCTTCTGACAGGTCTACGCTGAGGACTGCTGTGACCCGTGTCTGTTGGACCTTCAGCATCACCTCCCCAAATACTTTGGCACCTGGTCCTCGCCTGAATCTCCTAAT
Organism: Coregonus lavaretus; assembly: GCF_964263955.1. Lineage (NCBI taxonomy): Eukaryota > Metazoa > Chordata > Actinopteri > Salmoniformes > Salmonidae > Coregonus > Coregonus lavaretus. The sequence goes on along the minus strand of NC_140012.1, from coordinate 17,148,208 downwards.
GGTAAACACCGGCCCAAAAATAATCCTTAAACCTACCTGGGATATTATTTCAACATGTACCAGGGCCTGTATTCATAAAGGAACTCAGAGGAGGAGTGCTAATCTAGGATCAGGTCCTCCCTGCCCATAAAATGTTAGTCATTATGATCTAAAAGACTAAACTGATCCTAGGCCAGCACTTCATTCAAAAAGACTTTTGTCATTCTGATGGTTTCACAGCAGAGCTCTCTAGCTGTTAAATGTAAACAATCAAGGCAGTGTTCTAATTTGCTACTAGAAAGATGACACTGTAGTGGTGAAACAAAGCCTCCTCTATCATTTTAGTGGCCAAATGTGTTGATTTATAAAAAAATGTCTGTCTCCCACGCCATATTTCCACGCCCTCTGATGACATCACAGAGCTGTACCTGAAACTTGAGGACGTCACTCGGCGTTTCCAGAAGCCCTGTATTATGGACGTGAAGATAGGCCAGAAGAGCTACGACCCCTTTGCCTCCTACGAGAAGCGGGACCAGCAGATCAAGAAGTACCCGCTAATGGAGGAGATTGGCTTCCTGGTTCTCGGAATGAGGGTGAGTCTCCCTCTTCAGCCTCATTATGAGTCCCTCCCATTGGGTTGAAAAGGGCTCTCCAACTGCTACTGCCATTCATGTTACTGAGAGGGGCTATATGAGACCTTGGTGGCAGTACCTTAGGCCGTTTTTACGCTGCAATTATTGAGAGGTATCTAAAAAATACTTGCGACTACTTATTACTGAAGTGTAAAGCTGAGAAATTCTCACGTCTTCCCTTTTTCCACATTTTACAGCCTTATTCTAAAATGGATAAAATAAAAAATATAAATCTCATCAATCTACACACAATAACCCATAATGACAAAGCGAAAACAGGTTTTTATAAACTTTTGCAAATTTATTAAATATAAAAAAAAAAAAAAAACAGAAATACCTTATTTACATAAGTATTCAGACCCTTTGCTATGAGACTCGAAATTGAGCTCAGGTGCATCCTGTTTCCATTGATCATCCTTAAGATGTTTCTACAACTTAATTGTAGTCCACCTGTGATAAATTAAATTGATTGGACATGATTTGGAAAGGCACACACCTATCTATATAAGGTCCCACAGTTGACAGTGCATGTTAGAGCAAAAACCAAGCCATGTGTTCAAAGGAATTGTCCGTAGAGCTCCGAGACAGGATGGTGTCGAGGCACAGATCTGGGGAAGGGTACCAAAAAATGTCAGCAGCATTGAAGGTCCCCAAGAACACAGTGGCCTCCATCATTCTTAAATGGAAGAAGTTTGGAACCACCAAGACTCTTCCTAGAGCTGGCCGCCCGGCCAAACTGAGCAGTCGGGGGAGAATGGCCTTGGTCAAGGAGGTGACCAAGAACCCGATGGTCACTCTGACAGAGCTACAGTGTTCCTCTGTGGAGATGGGAGAACGTTCCAGATGGACAACCACCTCTGCAGCACTCCACCAATCAGGCCTTTATGATAGAGTGGCCTGATGGAAGCCACTCTTCAGTAAAAGGCACATGACAGCCCGCTTGGAGTTTGCCAAAAGGCACATAAAGGATAAACAAGATTCTCTGGTCTGATGAAACCAAGATTGAACTCTTTGGCCTGAATGCCAAATGTCACGTCTGGAGGAAACCTGGCACCATCCCTACGGTGAAGCATGGTGGTGGCAACATCATGCTTTGGGGATGTTTTTCAGTGGCAGGGACTGGGAGACTAGTCAGGATCGAGGGAAAGATGAACGGAGCAAAGTACAGAGAGATCCTTGATGAAAACCTACTCCAGAGCGCTCAGGACCTCAGACTGGGGTGAAGGTTCACCTTCCAACAGGACAACGACCATAAGCACACAGCCAAGACAACGCAGGAGTGGCTTCTGGACAAGTCTCTGAATGTCCTTGAGTGGCCCAGCCAGAGCCCGGACTTGAACTCGATCAAACAGTTCTGGAGAGACCTGAAAATAGCTGTGCAGCAACGCTCCCCATCCAACCTGACAGAGCTTGAGAGGATCTGCAGAGAAGAATTGGAGAAACTTCCCAAATACAGGTGTGTGAAGCTTGTAGCGTCATACCCAAGAAGACTCAAGGCTGTAATCATTGCCAAAGGTGCTTCAACAAAGTACTGAGTAAAGGGTTTGAATACTTATTTAAATGTAATATTTAAATGTTTTATTTTTTGTGAAAAAATTCAAGAGGTCTGAATACTTTCGAAAGCACTGATATGGTCATTTTGACCATCATGGCTCAGACAGTTTTTGTCGTTTCATGATGTTGATCTCGAAGTACTGGTAGACTGTAAAATACACATATTTAGGAAAAGACAGGGACAGGTTGGTTCAAAGTTTTATTGTAATGAAGTTATTGAATCTACTAAATTGATAATCATTAGTGGTTACTTGGCATTAGTAACCATTTGAGAAAGTAAAGATGGAGAAGGGCAGAATGTGAGGTTGTGAGGTTGTTTCTCTGGGAGGAGGACAACTCCGCTGTGTCCTCCTCCCAGAGTGCGAAGAGCCTAGGCGTGACCCTGGACAACACCCTGTCGTTCTCCGCCAACATCAAGGCGGTGACCCGCTCCTGCAGGTTCATGCTCTACAACATTCGGAGAGTGCGACCCTGCCTTACACAGGAAGCGGCGCAGGTCCTGGTCCAGGCACTTGTCATCTCCCGTCTGGACTACTGCAACTCGCTGTTGGCTGGCCTCCCTGCCTGTGCCATTAAACCCCTACAACTCATCCAGAATGCCGCAGCCCGTCTGGTGTTCAACCTTCCCAAGTTCTCTCACGTCACCCCCCTCCTCCGCACACTCCACTGGCTTCCAGTTGAAGCTCGCATCCGCTACAAGACCATGGTGCTTGCCTATGGAGCAGTGAGGGGAACGGCACCTCTGTACCTTCAGGCTCTGATCAGTCCCTACACCCAAACGAGGGCATTGCGTTCATCCACCTCTGGCCTGCTGGCTCCCCTTCCTCTGCGGAAGCATAGCTCCCGCTCAGCCCAGTCAAAACTGTTCGCTGCTCTGGCACCCCAATGGTGGAACAAGCTCCCTCACGACGCCAGGACAGCGGAGTCACTCACCACCTTCCGGAGACATTTGAAACCCCACCTCTTTAAGGAATACCTGGGATAGGATAAAGTATTCCTTCTAACCCCCCCCCCCCCAAATTGTAAAGTGGTTATCCCACTGGCTATAGGGTGAACGCACCAATTTGTGAGTCGCTCTGGCTAAGAGCGTCTGCTAAATGACGTTAATGTGCCCTTGAGCAAGGCACTTAACCCTAATTGCTCCTGTAAGTCGCTCTGGATAAGAGCGTCTGCTAAATGACTAAAATGTAAATGTAAATGTATATGAAGGGTTGTTTAGATCACTACTGATATTCACTGTGTTTATTATATTAATAGTTTATGTCAAGGTGTTATGTCAAGGTTGTCATGGTGAGAAAAATAAAGTTTAAAGAAAAACTTTTGCCAGACCTCAACTCAAACATTAGGAACACCTGCTCTTTCTATGATATAGACTGACCAGGTGAGATATAGACTGACCAGGTGAATCCAGGTGAAAGCTTTGATCCCCTATTGATATCATCTGTTAAATCCACTTGTGTAGATGAAGGGGAGGAGACAGGTTAAAGAAGGATTTTTAAGCCTTGACACAATAGAGACATGGATTGTGTATGTGTGCCATTCAGAGGGTGAATGGGCAAGACAAAAGATTGACAGTAAGTGCCTTTTGAAGGGGGTATAGTAGTAGGTGCCAGGTTTGAGTGTGTCAAGAACTGCAATGCTGCTGGGTTTTTCATGCTCAACAGTTTCCCGTGTCTATCAAGAATGGCCCACCACCCAAAGGACATCCAGCCAATTTGACACAACTGTGGGAAGCATTGGAGTCTATGTGGGCCAGCATCCCTGTGGAACGCTTTCAACACTAGAGTCCATGTCCCAATGAATTGAGGCTGTTCTGAGGGCAAAAGGGACGTGCAACTCAATATTAGGAAGGTCTTTCTAATGTTTTGTACACTCAGTGTTGTTTTGTACACTCACTAGTGTTGAACAAGTAGAATCAATACCCGATGACCTCATCTCCGCCATCAGACTAGTTGTTTTCCGTTAACATGGTAATCACAGGAACACAATGGCAATAATCCCTCAAAGGGATTTTACCAGGTGTTGATAAACTTACCTGGGCAGCCGAACATGAGCTAGAAGGACAATCCAAAGATGGTTGTGTTTTGGTCATGTGTTTTTGCAACAATATCTTATGGTTGGAGTCAATGTAGAAGTGTGCCCTCTGCTCGCCATTTTTGGTCTACCACCTATTGGTTTAATGGTGCCCAGGGCAATGCAGGATGCAATCGCTTTTGGTAGTATCCTAGCCAAGAGACGCATAGTCCTTGAGTGGGAAAATGTTCACCCACCATAGCACAGTTGATGGCTGCAGGATTTGATTCACTTTGTAAAACTACACTTTAAAAGGGAAAATGTATGTATTTCATTCCAAAATTATGTATTTCATTCCTTCTACAGAGGGCAGACCCTCCTTTTGACTTGGAAATTGCTTGCTTGACTGTTGATGCTGCTTTTGTTATCATTTATTTTTTAATATCTGATTTGCCTCCATTCTGTATGGCTGGCTTGGTCCTGCTGAGAATCTGCTACCATACTTGTCCATATACCTTTGAGCGTTGTTGCTTTTCCCTGGTTCTGACCCCTTTCGGTCCCGGGACCAGGATTGAGAAACACTGCCTTTGAACAGTGTTAAAATATCCATGACCTTGAGTGTACCTGATCCTCTGACCCATCTAACTGTACATGTACAGTCCACTTCTAGAATTATTGGCACCCTTGATAAAGATGAGCAAAAAAGACTGTATAAAATATATAATACAAATACTTATACAATTGCACGGATAAAGAGATTTTGTTTAACAAGTAATATAATTTTTCTCAAAGATACATTCCCTGCATATTTATACAGTGAAGCTAGAACATTTTCATACAGGTGTTTCATACAGTATGAGGAGACAGTACAGAATGTCACCTTTTATTTGAGGTTATTTTCATACATACAGTGAGTTGCAAAATTATTTGGACAGAGGCTCATTTTGTTGTTTTGGCTCTTGGATTTGAAATGATAAAATGACTTAGGTTAAAGTGCAGACTGTCAGCTTTAATTTGAGGGTATTTTCATCCATATTGGATGAACCATTTAGAACAGCACTTTTTGTACATAGTCCCCGATTTTAGGGAACCAAAAGTATTTACACAAATTCACTTACACTATGTTTATTACAAAAGTTTAGTATTTGGTCCCATATTCCTAGCACGCAATGACTACATCAAGCTTGTGACTCCACAAACTTGTTGGATGCATTTGCAATTTGTTTTAGATTATTTTGTGCCCAATAGAAATGAATGGTAAATAGTGTATTGTGTCATTTTGAAATCACTTCTATTGTAAATAAGAATATAATATGTTTCTGAACACAGCTACATTAAGGTGGATGCTACTATGATTAATGATAATCGTGAATAATGATTAGTGAGAAAGTTAGAGGCACAAACATCATACCCCCAAGACATGCTAAACTCTCACCATTACCAATAAGAGGGGAGGTCATTTTTTGGGGGGAGGTATGATATTTATGTCTCCGCGAGGCATAGTCTAAAATAATGTTTTAGCATACAATATAGCACAGTATTTGTATTTATTTTATGGTCTTTTTTGCTAATCTATTTCAAGGGTGCCAAAAATTTGAGGTGACTAACTGTATGAAGTAATCTGAAATTGTAAATCATGACGTGTAATAACCTGAAATATGAAAATAGAATGAATATATATAAAAAATAGAAAACAAAAAAGAGATAGGAAGGATAATTTACAGTGCATTCGGAAAGTATTCAGACATCTTGACTTTTTTCCACATTTTGTTACGTTACAGCCTTATTCTAAAATGGATTACATTGTTTTTCCCCGCTCATCAATTTACACACAATACCCCATAATGACAAAGCAAAAACAGGTTTTTAGACTTTTTAAATGTATTAAAAATAAAAAACGGAAATATCACATTTACAAAAGTATTCAGACCCTTTACACAGTACTTTGTTGAAGCACGTTTGGCAGTGATTACAGCCTCAAGTGTTCTTGGGTATGATGCTAAAAGCTTGGCAAACCTGTATTTGGGGAGTTTCTCCCATCTGCAGATCTTCACACCACTGATGGGTTGGATGGGGAGTGCCGCTGCACAGCTATTTTCAGGTCTCTCCAGAGATGTTCGATCGGGTTCAAGCCCGGGCTCTGGCTGGGCCACTCAAGTACATTCAGAGACTTGTCCCGAAGCCACTCCTGCATTGTCTTGGCTGTGTGCTTCCTGTTGGAAGGTGAACCTTCACCCCAGTCTGATGTCCTGAGCGCTCTGGAGCAGGTTTTTATCAAGGATCTCTCTGTACTTTGCTCCGTTCATTTAATCTTTCCCTCGATCCTGACTAGTCTCCCGGTCCCTGCCGCTGAAAACCATCCCCGCAGCATGATGCTGCCACCACCATGCTTCACCGTAGGGATGGTGCCAGGTTTCCTCCAGACGTGACGCTTGGCATTCAGGCCAAAGAGTTTAATCTTGGTTTCATCAGACCAGATAATCTTGTTTCTCATGGTCAGTCTTTTAGTTGCCTTTTGGCAAACTCCAAGCGGGCTGTCATGTGCCTTTTCCTGAGGAGTGGCTTCCGTCTGGCCACCCTACCATAAAGGCCTGATTGGTGGAGTGCTGCAGAGATGGTTGTCCTTCTGGAACGTTCTCCCATCTCCAAAGAGGAACTCTGGAGCTCTGTCAGAGTCACCATCTGGTTCTTGGTCACCTCCATGGCCAAGGCCCTTCTCCCCCGACTGCTCAGTTTGGCCGGGTGGCCAGCTCTAGGAAGAGTCTTGGTGGTTCCAAACTTCTTCCATTTAAGAATGATGGAGGCCACTGTGTTCTTGGGGACTTTCAATGCTGCAGACATTTTTGGTTACCCTTCCCCAGATCTGTGCCTCAATACAATCCTGTCTCGGAGCTCTACAGACAATTCCTTCATCCTCATGGCTTGGTTTTTGCTCTGACATGCACTGTCAACTGTGGGACCTTTATATAGACAGGTGTGTGCCTTTCCAAATCATGTCCAATAAATTGAATTTACCACAGGTGAACTCCAATTAAGTTGTAGAAACGTCCCAAGGATGATCAATGGAAACAGGATGCAGCTGAGCAAAATGTAAGAGTCTCATAGCAAAGGGTCTGAATACTTATGTAAATAGGGTATTTCTGTTTTTTATTTTTAAGACATTTGCAAACATTTCTAAAAACCTGTTTTCGATTTGTCATTATGGGGTATTGTGTGTAGATTGAGGATAAAACATTAAAAATCAATTTTAGAATGTGGAAAAAGTGAAGGGGTCTGAATACTTTCCGAATGCACTGTAGATGCATCTCATTAGCCCAACGTCACCTGTTCCAATTCCCCAGTTCCTGTCTGACTGGCTTCACACCTCACACACGTTTAGGTTAATGTTTATGTGAAGAGTTCAATATCTCATTCAGGTCCATTCTGAAGTCTCTCTGTTTGAACACCGGGTTGGTCGTCACTGACCAATCAATCACACAGGGCTAAAACCAACATACCACTATTCTACCATTCCATAATGACTTACAGGAGAGCAAAGTCCTCATCTCCACCCCAAGGACCAAAGCCAGCCTATGGCTTGTTGTAATATAGTTGAATGGCCCCCTCGACAACAGGATTGTTGTGTTTTTAGATTTACATAGTGGATTAAGTATAGAGCAGCTTTCAGTGTTGCCTTGGCCGTATATGGAAAACTCAATGCGTCTCTATCCTCAGACTTTGTTAAATAGTTATGCCATTCGCATGATTTCAATACAGCTGGACTGCAAAATACTACCACATGCTATATAGATTTATTGACCAGTTCACTGAACTGAACATGGCCTTACACGTCAGTATATTTATAGTGCATTCGGAAAGTATTCATACCCCTTGACTTTTTCCACATTTTGTTACGTTACAGCCTTATTCTAAAATGGGTTAAATACATGTTTTCCCCTCATCAATCTAGACACAATACCCCATAATGACAAAGTGAAAACAGGTTTTTAGATATTTTTGCAAATGTATTAAAAATAAAAAATAAACCTTATTTACATAACTATTCAGACCCTTTGCTATGAGACTCAAAATTGAGCTCCGGTGCATCCTGTTTCCATTGATCATCCTTGATGTTTCTACAACCTGATTGGAGTCCATCTGTGGTAAATTCAATTAATTGGACATGATTTGGAAAGGCACACACCTGTCTAAAAAAGGTCCCACGGTTGACGGTGCATGTCAGAGCAAAAACCAAGCCATGAGGTCCAAGGAACTGTCCGTAGAGCTCCGAGACAGGATGGTGTCGAGGCACAGATCTGGGGAGGGGTACCAAAAAATGTCTGCAGCATTGAAGGTCCCCAAGAACAAAGTGGCCTCCATCATTCTTAAATGGAAGAAGTTTGGAACCACCAAGACTCTTCCTAGAGCTGGCTGCCCGGCCAAACTGAGCAATCAGGGGAGAAGGGCCTTGGTCAGAGAGGTGACCAAGAACCCGATTTAGCACTCTGACAGAACTCCAGAGTTCCTCTGTGGAGATGGGAGAGCCTTCCAGAAGGACAACCATCTCTGCAGCACTCCACCAATCAGGCCTTTATGGTAGTGGCCAGACGGAAGCCACTCCTCAGTAAAAGGCACATGACAGTGCGCTTGGAGTTTGCCAAAAGGCACCTAAAGGACTCTCAGACCATGAGAAACAAGATTCTCTGGTCTGATGAAACCAAGATTGATTTCTTTGGCCTAAATGTCAAGTGTCATGTCTGGAGGAAACCTGGCATCATCCCTATGGTGAAGCATGGTGGTGGCAGCATCATGCTGTGGGGATGTTTTTCAGCGGCAGGGACTGGGAGACTAGTCGAGGGAAAGATGAACGGAGCAAAGTACAGAGAGATCCTTGATGAAAACCTGCCCCAGAGCGCTCAGGACCTCAGAATGGGGCGAAGGTTCACCTTCAAACAGGACAACGACCCTAAGCACACAGCCACGACAACGCAGAAGTGGCTTCGGGACATGACTCTGAATGTCCTTGAGTGGCTCAGCCAGAGCCCGGACTTGAACCTGATCTATGGAGAGACCTGAAAATAGCTGTGCAGCGATGCTCCTGACAGAGCTTGAGAAGATATGCAGAGAAGAATGGAAGAAACTCCCCAAATACAGGTGTGCCAAGCTTGTAGCGTCATACCCAAGAAGACTCGAGGCTGTAATCGCTGCCAAAGGTGCTTCAACAAAGTACTGAGTTAAAGGGTCTGCATTCTTATGTAAATGTGATATTTCAGTTTATTTTTATTTTTTTTAACTGTTTTTGCTTTGTCATTATGGGGTATTGTGTGTAGATTGATGAGGAGAAAAAAACCCAATTTCATCTATTTTAGAATAAGGCTGTAAAGTAACAAAATGTGGAAAAAGTCAAGTGGTCTGAATTCCCACGGGGGGCCAGTATGAAATAATGTATGCACTCACTAACTGTAAGTCGCTCTGGATAAGAGCGTCTGCTAAATGACTAAAATGTAAAGGTAAAATGTAATACTTTCCGAATGCACTGTACATACCTGAAAAGTGCACGCCGACCAAAGGTATTTGAATGCATGCAAAATAGTCTAACCAGGTAAACGCCCCACTTTGCCAGTCTATTATCTTGCCTGTGTAACTACTGTGTAACCAATTTTGTAGTTACTAGCATGTGTAACCTAGCACATTGTTGCACGCACTGATTGGAGTCATCTCGTTAGTCAGGATGTGTTTCACCTGCGCAGGCCCACTTGGTATTTAAGACCTGCTGGCCCAGTGCATCAGTTGGAGAGGAGATGTTGGGAGAACTACACCTCACAATAGCTCTTCCACCTTTGAGAGCTGAACAAAGCCTTCATCTGGCAGTTTTTCTTCATGTCCGTTGGTACTTCCTATCCTAAGTTGGTGTTTTTATTTTATTTTGTCTGTTCTCAATCAAGTCCAGGGGGCGTCCATGGTGGGTGTTTTTTAAGACCCTACTCTAGTTGCTTGGTCAGCACCAAGTAGTCACACCCATGGATGCCTTTTAGAACCCATTCTAAAACCCCACCTGTTTTGTTGTGGTTGTCAGTGACTCATTTGTTCCCTTTTTCTGTGAACGACGACATTTTGAGTTTGTCTTTTGGGAAAATAACAGTAGGCTCTAGGGAGGTCAGTAATAGGAAGCCTCTAGCCATCAGTAGAACAGGATGGAGCAACCTTCTATCTGACTGATCTCAGATCTGTTGACTAGGACCTCTCCATTACCCCAATCACCATTATGCCCTCCCCTCCTCTGGGTGTTCCTCACAGGTCTCTGAGGGTCATGATAACTGTTTTTTCTCCTTCAGTCCCACGCTGTGGAGTAAACAGTGAACATGCTTCAATTAGGCTACAATTTGTCTCTTTCAAATACTCTATAATATTAACTCAATATTCAATCAGCAAATAAATGAGTAATAGTTCCTGTCATACTCTGCTTTGGGAAATGAATGTTGAGGACCACCGGTATAGTTTTCACTTCTGGAATATTTGGCATAGGATCTGCACTGGCAAGCTCTGTCATACCAGGTTGTCTTCTCACCCATCTTACAGCTCCTCTTACTAGTCAATAAGGTAGACTAGTAAGTGAATAAGATTCATTATAGGCTTTGTAAGAACACAGACCTTCAGCATGAGGGTCATCCACTGACATGCCCTGTGTTTGCCCCAGGGTCAAAGGCTTTCTGGCACGGAGCATGGAAAAATCTGCTTATCTGCTGTGTGTGACCACAAAGTGATAAGACTCATTGCTGATAATGATGTTCCTGATTGCAGTGATAGAGGGAGGAATCCCTCTGGTAAATACAATAGTTTTGCTCCTCTCAGCATGGGCATGGAATTATTGTCTCTGAGTCCTCACAGACTTCTGAGTTCTACTCACATTGCTATTAATATCACAGAAAAAAATATGTATCATATTATGTCACGTGTATATATGTGCATCATATTAGAAATGTTTTGAGCAAATTGGGTTTATATATAATTTCACCACCAGAGGGAGTATTCCACCCATGATTGTATCATGGAGAAGTCACTTTGAGTTTGTTATATAGAGACCCGTCATCTCCTTTGAAGTTTTGGAGTGGTGCTTGTTAGTGCTTCCATATGAGAACAAACAATAGGCCTATGTGCTGCATCTAACTGTTTATTGCTGTTAATGTAATTCTTCCTTCTGTCTTTCAAACCCTACAGGTGTACAAGGTGAACTCTGACGGCTATGACTCGTATGATCAACATTACGGACGAGGCCTTCTCAAGGACACCATCAAAGACGGTGAGCTCCTGAGACAATAATAACCCTGTCACAAAATAAACAACATTATATCCTTCTGTGTATTTCCACATGGTTTAGATTGTAGTTGCTAGCCAAACTTGCTCTCAATTAGGAAAACGCTTCGGGTATCATCTAAACAGATCAAATCATCACCATCGTTTCTTATCAGAAAACATTGTATTCCTCAACAACAACAATAATGACCTCTCCCATTCCTCTCCCAGGTTTATCAAAATTCTTCTGTAATGGGAAGAGTCTGAGAAAAGACGCCATCACTGCCAGTATCCTGAAGGTCCAGAACATCCTGAGATGGTTCGAGGGCCAGATCCAGTTAACCTTCTATGCCAGCTCCCTGTTGTTTGTATATGAGGGCCTGCCTCCTCCCAACCCCGAGGGCCACGTCCCCAGGGGCCTCCCAGAGAAGACCACATCTTCCGCTGACGCCTGCTGCGAGCCCAATGAGGACGTACTGGAATACAACAACAACATTTGTGCTGCCGTGCCGCTCGACTACAGCCTGTCCACCATGTACGCCATGCACAAGAAGGGCTGCACCCAGGGTCACCATGGCAACATAACTGCCACCAGCAACACCACGACAGACCCCAACCCCACCAACCCCAAGGAGCACAACAGCACGTGGAAGTGCCCAGGTCTGGTGTCGGCGGAGCAACCCAACGGCAACGGTATCAAAGCCCAACTGGAAGAAGAGGAACAGGGGGTGGTGGGGGAGGTAGGCCAGGGTGAGCCGCATCCAGAGCAGAGGGCCAGCGAAGTGGAGGTGAGGATGATTGACTTTGCTCACGTCTTCCCCAGCGAGAGCCAGGACCAAGGCTACATCTACGGCCTGAAACACTTGCTGGAGGTGCTGCAGCAGATCCTCCACCAATAACCTTCTCTCTCCAGTGGTTTGTCTCTCATTGGGGAAGTCAAGTGTACCCATCTGTGTTTTACTGTGTGAATGGAGGATTTGTAGCCCCCCCTCCCCCCAGTCCAGTCCCTCGTCCCCTCGCCCCGTGATTCACTGCACTATATGCACTATATCAATGAAGTCATTTCTCCATAACTCTTTGTCCGATGTATGTGCTTCTTGATTTCTAACCACTGTTAACAGGTATCTAACTCAGGTAAACTACTGTAATCAATACTCAAATGATTATCCCTAAAGAGTACCCTCGTTTTGTTGGCTTGCTGATCATATGTTTTATATTTTATATAATTTGCCTAAGTGTATATCTTCATGTTTTATTTCAGATCCTTTTGTCTTTAATTGTCCCAGAATGATTTGTATTTATCCATTTTAAGTTAAACTCAGTAGAGGTTATGTACTTTTAGCATTGCTGTTCTCTATCTAGCTATATATTTTGCTTCCAAATTGCCTTACCTGTTCTTCTTAAAACCTGTATCCTTGCAGTGATACTTGTTCATTATTGACTTTTAAGATTATATTAATCTCGGAAACCAAGAACTAAAATCTTGTTTAATTGTGTCAGATGCTCTATTAAGTTCTCAGGGGAGATGTTAAGAGATACTAACACGACTTGTGAAGTCTCCACCCCCTCTAAACGGAAACACTCTGCAAGTCTATGGGCCAAATGTCCCCATCACTTCTGAAATTCGAAAGATCCGAGCACCTATGAAATCGTGATTTGTCCAAATGATTAGTGACACAAAATCAGCATACCAGAAAAAAGTTCCTCGTAAGTCATCACATCCCACAGTCTGTTGACAGATGCTACTACCATTTATGTTACGTGTGTTTTTCCAATGAGGGATTAAGATGATATATATGACAGATTTTCCTCCCTCTGCCCACTACACTGTGTCATGGTCTGTTTAATTGTAAAGAAATGCAATATGCTGCTGTGATGACAATGAATTAACAAACTGACCAGAGAGAGATTTTGAGTTTGTTGATCTAGTGATTCATGTTCAGAGGAATAGAATGCCAAAGTACTGGTCTTTTTTGGAGAGGGAGCAAGGTCTGGATAGAGTTCTAAACTTGAAGGCCTGGAAGTGGATTAGATCCTTGTTGTTGTCAGTACCCCGACAATGCTTCCGTAGTGTGATCTCTATCAAGATATTGTCAATTGTTTAAGTGAAGAGAAATGTTGTTTTCTTTTGCATCTTCTTAACCCTGATAGCTATAGAATGTTTGATTTATTATTTTAACAGAAGATATGCAGATATTTTCAAAGATATGCAGACAGTGCTACATTTCTATGTTTGATTTTAAACTAATACCAAAAGACAAAATATTTTGGATGATAATCTTATCAGTAAAATACTTGACGATTTAGTACATATTTTAAATGGTAAGGAGGAAGAACCTTTATGAGAGATGTTTACAGTCTTTTGAAGATATTTTGACTGTTATTATCGATGCCTTATTTCTTTCTACTCCATATATTAATTTCAAACGTTTATCATTCTGGCAGCTTTACATTTTTACATCTACTCAAAATGTCTTCATTCTATTGTTCCAACAACTCCTTAGCAAGCGACCAGCTTCAGCATTTTGCAACAGGGCATTGTTTATTTTAGTAAAAGTCTCAAAATTGTAGATAAAGAAAGGGTGGTAATGATTTACGTTACAGTAACACTATCTTCATTAAGTACTCATAACCCATCTATAAGCACTTTCAACTTTTAAACATTTCATAACATTTTGTGTTTATAGATGTGCTATCAGTGGCCTATGCTTATGGAGGTACAGTAATGTCAGTCGTTACTGAATAAGGGACCTCTAAGATGGTTGTTTACTATTGACACCCTCTGCAGCTCCTTTGGAAGTTGTAATACATTAGAACCACAACGGGTAGATAGTACACTATATAAAGACTTTACATTTCATCTTGGTGAAGTCAAATAGCGACTTGTTCTACAATGAGTTGAAATCTCTTGTTTACACACCAGTTCTATTTTATGGGTAAATTGTGTCTTCATATAGTTAATGGGCAAGAAGTTAACAAAAATGGTTTTGTTTTGTGTTTGCTGAAGTCTGCTATTCTTTAAAAAACTAAACCAATAATGCACTGAAAAACAAATGAATATAGCTAATGTATAAAATCTGTCCCTTTGCTGTGAACTAACCAATGACTTTCCCTGTGTGGAAATGTTGTTTCATTTATCCACAAAGTTGTTTTATATAATACCTGACTGAAATGTCTAAGTTGGTGTATTGAAACACTCATATGGCATTTGGCAAGACTGGATTTTGTCTTTAGACTTGAGCTAATCAGAAGTGAGTTATCATTATTGTATATACAGGACAAACTCAATTTCTCTCAAAGATTTTTTGCAACAAACTGTAGCTAAGTAGTCAGATGATTGATTTGGTTAGTGGGATTAACAACGTATTTTCCAGCTTGTTGTCATTATTGTTCTGGAACCTTATTTACATAGGCTGCATATAGACAGGCAGCCCAAATCTTATTTGTATTTACTAATTGGTCTTTTAACCAATCAGATCAGTCCTGAAAAATATCTGATGTGATTAGTCAAAAGACCAGTTAGTGGAAATAAAACTGAATTGGGCTGCCTGTCTAAACGCAGCCATAGTCTCAGGGTATGAGTGTAGAGGTGTAGTCAGTTCGCTTGAACGTTTGCTACGTTGCGGAACAGTTTGTACTAAAGACACGTTTCTCCAAAACTTTTTTGTACGTTCTTGAAAAGACGGGTACGTTCGCTCCAGTTTGGTGGGTGTGGTGAGGTGTGGCTTGTACCAATGAGTGATGTATTTAAAGGGCAGTGGACATGCTCACAGCATTTCACAACCTAACCCCTCCCCGTTTTTCAACTGGTCGTTCAGTACAGCACTGTTTCTGTTCAATTGAACGTTCCAGAACTAGTTACTAAACGCAGCCCTGACATAGCATCAGTTTTGCCTACATTTTGCATAATTAATATGATTATATGGAGAGGTGGGACCTGAACCTAGATCAACACTCCTACTCTGAGACACTTTTGTAAATACGGACCCTGGGTTTCGTTGAACCTTGACTGGTCTTCCTGTGGTCTGGAATAATATGGAGTATAGTATCAGTGCTGTCAGAATGTTCTCTTTGGAAATTCCCCATCTGTTCTTCAGTTCTGACGTATACAGTAACATGAAATGCAGGGGAAATGATGATGTGTATCTGCGGTTTCTCTCTCATATCGGATTGCAATTGATGACTAATTACTACTTTTGTAAATGACATATATGAATATGTATAATAGGTAGACGGATTCAATAATGGCTGTATATTTGGCAGATTATAATTACTAATAAAATTCCTAATGAAAATCTGGTTCTTTTAACTTCTTTTTCTTGTAGTCTTTGAATCCATGTATTTTCTCCTCACTTCCATTTTCCTTAATGTGCAGACTGAATAAAGAATAACCTATAGATTACAGTATAATGTAAGTGCTGAAAAGGAGGGAATTGTTGACTAGAGCCTCAGGTTTTGCTTCTGTCTCTAGCTCAATGCCATTTTTATTTACTGCTATTACCTTGTCTCTATAGCTTCCATATAATACAATATAGCAATTCTCTGGTTTCAGCACCATAAAAAAAGACATGAAATGAAATTACATGAATGAAGAGTATACAACAGAGAGCCATGAATGTGACAGAAGTAGCCTACCGCCTGAAGAGTAGGTGCTCCTGAAGGTTGAATAGTTATCTCGCAGCATGTTAAGGGTAAGAGGTGGCCATGTTTCCTCCAGACAGCCATGGTCTTTCCACTGGGGGGAAAGAGAATGGAGGGAGGATGAAAGGAGCAACAGAATCTGGGTCTTAGCCCTGACACATCGCTGGGAGGAGAGGAGTGACAGTGACCCACACTCTGCTTTACAGTGGGGAAAAAAAGTATTTAGTCAGCCACCAATTGTGCAAGTTCTCCCACTTAGAAAGATGAGAGAGGCCTGTAATTTTCATCATAGGTACACGTCAACTATGACAGACAAAATGAGAAGAAAAAAAATCCAGAAAATCACATTGTAGGATTTTTTATGAATTTATTTGCAAATTATGGTGGAAAATAAGTATTTGGTCAATAACAAAAGTTTCTCAATACTTTATTATATACCCTTTGTTGGCAATGACACAGGTCAAACGTTTTCTGTAAGTCTTCACAAGGTTTTCACACACTGTTGCTGGTATTTTGGCCCATTCCTCCATGCAGATCTCCTCTAGAGCAGTAATGTTTTGGGGCTGTCGCTGGGCAACACGGAGTTTCAACTCCCTCCAAATATTTTCTATGGGGTTGAGATCTGGAGACTGGCTAGGCCACTCCAGGACCTTGAAATGCTGCTTACGAAGCCACTCCTTCGTTGCCCGGGCGGTGTGTTTGGGATCATTGTCATGCTGAAAGACCCAGCCACGTTTCATCTTCAATGCCCTTGCTGATGGAAGGAGGTTTTCACTCAAAATCTCACGATACATGGCCCCATTCATTCTTTCCTTTACACAGATCAGTCGTCCTGGTCCCTTTGCAGAAAAACAGCCCCAAAGCATGATGTTTCCACCCCCATGCTTCACAGTAGGTATGGTGTTCTTTGGATGCAACTCAGCATTCTTTGTCCTCCAAACACGACGAGTTGAGTTTTTACCAAAAAGTTATATTTTGGTTTCATCTGATCATATGACATTCTCCCAATCCTCTTCTGGAT
This sequence comes from Coregonus lavaretus, assembly GCF_964263955.1. Lineage (NCBI taxonomy): Eukaryota > Metazoa > Chordata > Actinopteri > Salmoniformes > Salmonidae > Coregonus > Coregonus lavaretus. The sequence goes on along the minus strand of NC_140012.1, from coordinate 17,131,096 downwards.
CATCCAAATGCACTCTAGCAAACTTCAGACGGGCCTGGACATGTACTGGCTTAAGCAGGGGGACACGTCTGGCACTGCAGGATTTGAGTCACTGGCGGCGTAGTGTGTTACTGATGGTAGGCTTTGTTACTTTGGTCCCAGCTCTCTGCAGGTCATTCACTAGGTCCCCCGTGTGGTTCTGGGATTTTTGCTCACCGTTCTTGTGATCATTTTGACCCCACGGGGTGAGATCTTGCGTGGAGCCCCAGATCGAGGGAGATTATCAGTGGTCTTGTATGTCTTCCATTTCCTAATAATTGCTCCCACAGTTGATTTCTTCAAAAAAAGCTGCTTACCTATTGCAGATTCAGTCTTCCCAGCCAGGGGCAGGTCTACAATTTTGTTTCTGGTGTCCTTTGACAGCTCTTTGGCCTTGGCCATAGTGGAGTTTGGAGTGTGACTGTTTGAGGTTGTGGACAGGTGTCTTTTATACTGATAACAAGTTCAAACAGGTGCCATTAATACAGGTAACGAGTGGAGGACAGAGGAGCCTCTTAAAGAAGAAGTTACAGGTCTGTGAGAGCCAGAAATCTTGCTTGTTTGTAGGTGACCAAATACTTATTTTCCACCATAATTTGCAAATAAATTCATTAAAAAATCTTACAATGTGATTTTCAGGATTTTTTCCCCTCAATTTGTCTGTCATAGTTGACGTGTACCTATGATGAAAATTACAGGCCTCTCTCATCTTTTTAAGTGGGAGAACTTGCACAATTGGTGGCTGACTAAATACTTTTTTCCCCCACTGTATGTCACCACAGCCACAGCCACACCACGGCACGCAACCCCAGAGCAATGATAAGATCACTTTCTCAATTCACTGAGCAGAGACGTTCCAGTCCAAGACGCATTATGCTTGGAAGCCATCGAATCCAGACTGTGCCAGAACACAGACAGCACAGACTAAGACTGTTTGGGGTAGAATAGTTGTACCCAATGACTGGTTGTAGCACACAACACTCGGTCGTATTTCTTCAATGCATGCGTTGGCTCATAGTCATATAAAGACATGATTTTAAATGGATTCTCACAAGGTCAGTCTGTGAAATGCATCAGCAGATATCAGAGAGCTGTGGAGGTTAATGGTGAGCCAGACTTGTGTGAACCCAACTTGAGGCTGCTACTGTTGAACTGTCAAACTGTCTGGCCTTATATAGTCACTGTCTGCATGTGCTACCTGCCTGCCTGTTGGGCTTTAGCTATTTATGAGGAGCAGAGATTAAGATGAATATTTCATCGTACCAGTTTCATTTGGCTCTTGATGCTACATAAGAGTAAGCTAAAATACAACTGCCATGTAATATTTTAGAATCTGTGAATTAAGTATATTGTTAGTACTTGCTATGTGCACCTTTTACTGGCGCTGCAATATACGTTTTCAGCATGAAGTCAGCTATTGTTCTGGAATTCCCCTGCAAGGTGTTTGATGTTGCTGTAGGCTGCCTTGAATGACATTGCATCATAGGACTCGTCTTCAAGTTGTTGGGGTTTTCTTTCCCACCCCAGACTAGGACGATTACAGAAAAGTACTCCCATTCAGTCAGAAGAAATAAGAAGCTTTTAGGGAGACAACACCACAGTTTAACTGACAGTTAACTGCTTCCACCATTAAGATGACATTACAGTGGGGGAAAAAAGTATTTAGTCAGCCACCAATTGTGCAAGTTCTCCCACTTAAAAAGATGAGAGAGGCCTGTAATTTTCATCATAGGTACACGTCAACTATGACAGACAAATTGAGATTTTTTTTCTCCAGAAAATCACATTGTAGGATTTTTAATGAATTTATTTGCAAATTATGGTGGAAAATAAGTATTTGGTCACCTACAAACAAGCAAGATTTCTGGCTCTCACAGACCTGTAACTTCTTCTTTAAGAGGCTCCTCTGTCCTCCACTCGTTACCTGTATTAATGGCACCTGTTTGAACTTGTTATCAGTATAAAAGACACCTGTCCACAACCTCAAACAGTCACACTCCAAACTCCACTATGGCCAAGACCAAAGAGCTGTCAAAGGACACCAGAAACAAAATTGTAGACCTGCACCAGGCTGGGAAGACTGAATCTGCAATAGGTAAGCAGCTTGGTTTGAAGAAATCAACAGTGGGAGCAATTATTAGGAAATGGAAGACATACAAGACCACTGATAATCTCCCTCGATCTGGGGCTCCACGCAAGATCTCACCCCGTGGGGTCAAAATGATCACAAGAACGGTGAGCAAAAATCCCAGAACCACACGGGGGGACCTAGTGAATGACCTGCAGAGAGCTGGGACCAAAGTAACAAAGCCTACCATCAGTAACACACTATGCCGCCAGGGACTCAAATCCTGCAGTGCCAGACGTGTCCCCCTGCTTAAGCCAGTACATGTCCAGGCCCGTCTGAAGTTTTCTAGAGTGCATTTGGATGATCCAGAAGAGGATTGGGAGAATGTCATATGGTCAGATGAAACCAAAATTTTTGGTAAAAACTCAACTCGTCGTGTTTGGAGGACAAAGAATGCTGAGTTGCATCCAAAGAACACTATACCTACTGTGAAGCATGGGGGTGGAAACATCATGCTTTGGGGCTGTTTTTCTGCAAAGGGACCAGGACGACTGATCTGTGTAAAGGAAAGAATGAATGGGGCCATGTATCGTGAGATTTTGAGTGAAAACCTCCTTCCATCAGCAAGGGCATTGAAGATGAAACGTGGCTGGGTCTTTCAGCATGACAATGATCCCAAACACACCGCCCGGGCAACGAAGGAGTGGCTTCGTAAGAAGCATTTCAAAGTCCTGGAGTGGCCTAGCCAGTCTCCAGATCTCAACCCCATAGAAAATCTTTGGAGGGAGTTGAAAGTCCGTGTTGCCCAGCGACAGCCCCAAAACATCACTGCTCTAGAGGAGATCTGCATGGAGGAATGGGCCAAAATACCAGCAACAGTGTGTGAAAACCTTGTGAAGACTTACAGAAAACGTTTGACCTGTGTCATTGCCAACAAAGGGTATTTAACAAAGTATTGAGAAACTTTGCAAATAAATTCATAAAAAATCCTACAATGTGATTTTCTGGATTTTCTTATCTCATTTTGTCTGTCATAGTTGACGTGTACCTATGATGAAAATTACAGGCCTCTCTCATCTTTTTAAGTGGGAGACCTTGCACAATTGGTGGCTGACTAAATACTTTTTCCCCACTGTATAGGCTAGTGCATTCCTGATATAATAATATAATATGCCATTTTGCAGACGCTTTTATCCAAAGCGACTTACAGTCATGTGTGCATACATTTTTACGTATGGGTGGTCCCGGGGATCGAACCCACTACCCTGGCGTTACAAGCGCCATGCTCTACCAATTGAACTACAGAGGACCACGTTTGGGTACACATTTGGGTACACAAAGTAACTGAAACCCATAAATAGTGCCATTGGAATACTTATCTTTCAGTAATTCTAAATTATGTCTGTGTTCAGAGACCAGACTGGACGTTGTCTTTCCTTCTGTAAAACAGTTATGATAACTATCGACCGGATACAAGCAGAACGTTTATATTCTGTCTGGAAATTATATTTTTGCAACTGGGTCCTGGACTTCCTGATGGGCCGCCCCCAGGTGGTGAAGTTAGGAAACAACACCTCCACTACGCTGATCCTCAACACAGGGGTCCCACAAGGGTGCGTGCTCAGCCTCCTCCTGTACTCTCTGTTCACCCATGACTGCGTGGCCAGGCACACGTCCAACTCAATCATCACGTTTGCAGACGACACAACAGTAGTAGGCCTGATTACCAACAAGGACGAGACAGCCTACAGGGAGGAGGTGAGGGCCCTGGTAGAGTGGTGCCAGAAAAAAATAACCTCTCCCTCAATGTCAACAAAATGAAGGAGCTGATCGTGGACTTCAGGAGACAGCAGAGGGAGTACACCCGTGGAGAAGGTGAAAAGCTTCAAGTTCTTCGGCGTACACATCACTGACAATCTGAAATGGTCCACCCACACAGACAGTGTGGTGAAGAAGGCGCAACAGTGCCTCTTCAACCTCAGGAGGCTGAAGAAATTCGGCTTGGCCCCTAAGACCCTCAAACTTTTACAGATGCACAATTGAGAGCATCCTGTTGGGCTGTATCACTGCCTGGTACGGCAACTACACCGACCGAACGCATTACGGGGGGCAAACTACCCGCCCTCCATGACACCTACAGCACCCGAAGTCACAGGAAGGCCAAAAAGATTATCAAGGACATTACCCACCTGAGCCACGCCCTGTTCACCCGCTATCATCCAGAAGGCGAGGTCAGTACAGGTGCATCAAAGCTGGGACCGAGAGACTTAAGGCCAACAGTGTTAAATAGCCATCACTAGCCGACTACCACCCGGTTACTCAACCCTGAACCTTACAGGCTGCTGCCCTATGTACAGTTGAAGTCGGAAGTTAGGATCACCACTTTATTTTAAGAATGTGAAATGTCAGAATAGTAGAGAGAATGATTTATTTCAGCTTTTATTTCTTTCATCACATTCCCAGTGAGTCAGAAGTTTACATACACTCAATTAGTATTTGGTAACATTGCCTTTAAATTGTTTAACTTGGGTCAAACATTTCGGGTAGCCTTCCACAAGCTTCCCACAATAAGTTGGGTGAATTTTGGCCCATTCCTCCTGACAGAGTTGGTGTAACTGAGTCAGGTTTGTAGGCCACCTTGCTCGCACACGCTTTTTCAGTTCTGCCCACACATTTTCTATAGGATTGAGGTCAGGGCTTTGTGATGGCCACTCCAATACCTTGATTTTGTTGTCCTTAAGCCATTTTGCCACAACTTTGGAAGTATGCTTGGGGTCACTGTCCATTTGGAAGACCCATTTGCGACCAAGCTTTAACTTCCTGACTGACATCTTGAGATGTTGCTTCAATATATCCACATAATTTTCCTTCCTCATGATGCCATCTATTTTGTGAAGTGCACCAGTCCCTCCTGCAGCAAAGCACCCCCACAGCATGATGCTGCCACCCCCGTGCTTCATGGTTGGGATGGTGTTCTTCGGCTTGCAAGTTACCCCCTTTTTCCTCCAAACATAACGATGGTAATTTTGGCCAAACAGTTCTATTTTTGTTTCATCAGACCAGAGGACATTTCTCCAAAAAGTACGATCTTTGTCCCCATGTGCAGTTTTAAACCGTAGTCTGGCTTTTTTATGGCGGTTTTGGAGCAGTGGCTTCTTCCTTGCTGAGCGGCCTTTCAGGTTATGTCGATATAGGACTCGTTTTACTGTGGATATAGATACTTTTGTACCTGTTTCCTCCAGCATCTTCACATGGTCCTTTGCTGTTGTTCTGGGATTGATTTGCACTTTTCGCACCAAAGTATGTTCATCTCTAGGAGACAGAACGCGTCTCCTTCTTGAGCGGTATGACGGCTGCGTGGTCCCATGGTGTTTATACTTGCGTACTATTGTTTGTACAGATGAACGTGTAACCTTCAGACGTTTGGAAATTGCTCCCAAGGATGAACCAGACTTGTGGAGGTCTACAATTTTTTTTCTGAGGTCTTGGCTGATTTCTTTTGATTTTCCCATGATGTCAAGCAAAGAGGCACTGAGTTTGAAGGTAGGCCTTGAAATACATCCACAGGTACACCTCCAATTGACTCAAATTATGTCAATTAGCCTATCAGAAGCTTCTAAAGCCATGACATTTTTCTGGAATTTTCCAAGCGGTTTCAAGGCACAGTCAACTTCTGACCCACTGGAATTGTGATACAGTGAATTATAAGTGAAATAATCAGTCTGTTAACAATTGTAGGAAAAATTACTTGTGTCATGCACAAAGTAGATGTCCTAACCGACTTGCCAAAACTATAGTTTGTTAACGATAAATTTGTGGAGTGGTTGAAAAACAAGTTTTAATGACTCCAACCTAAGTGTATGTAAACCTCCGACTTCAACTGTTCATAGACATGGAATCACTGGTCACTTTAATAATGTTTACATACTGTTTTACTCATTTCATATGTATATACTGTATTCTACTCTATTTTAGTCAATGCCACTCCGACATTGCTCGTCCTAATATTTATATATTTCTTAATTCCATTCTTTTACTTTTAGATTTGGGTGTACTGTTGTGAATCGTTAGATACTACTGCACTGTTGGAATACAAGCATTTCGCTACACCCGCAAGAACATCTGCTAAATATGTGTATGTGACCAATACAATTTGATTTTATTTGATTTTATAATGCATCATATGGGGTTGATTTCTGTATTTTGAAAGTGCTCTGTAGAGTGTATCCACTTGATGGCACCAAAACACCTGAAACCAGAGCAAACATACAGTTACAGTATCAATCAGCCCCAAGGTAGTTTATTAGTTTAGTTAGTGCCAGTGGAACATGTAATACGCTTCAGTGGTTTTTAAATGCAGATGGATGGTGATGTGGAGTCTCAATGGCCTATTCACAACCTAACTGTGAGCACAAACAGGCGGAAAGAGGGGAAGGGGAAAGATCTGTACTGTTGGGGAATGATTCCATCTACTGCAAGCCTGGCTAAAAGGACAACAAGGAATGCATATGATATAGGTTAGAATCTCACTGTGGGGGTAATATTTTATTCTCTTAATATTCCCTGCTCTTAATAGCCAAGCGTTTTAATTCACTCAGTGTGCCCTCTGAGCCCCCAAGAATGACATTTGACAAATACGTCTCGCACCGAGCTGACAGCTCTCATGTAATGATTCTGTCTGATTTAATTGAAAGTTTCAGAATTATGGAGGCCGTCTGCTGCCTACATTCCTCTCAGGCGCGGGTCTCCAGGGGACCATTGTATTGCCAGTGACTTTGTACAATATCCCAACTCCCTTCCATTGCCTTCAAAATGTGTTGACAACATGCTCAGGAATTGCATTTCTTAAATGTGTATTATATTGTGTTTGTGTTTTGTGGCGAGACCTTGAATCTTCATGGGGAAACAAATGCAACAGTCCAATTACTGGCTCTGTGTCTGTGTCTGGAAAGGTAGTGGGGGTGATCTCACTATGTGAACTGAACTGCTGGAGGGGACAGTATTGTTGTATTAGCCCACTCTAAAAAAACTAAATAGTTGTGAGTAAATAGGCACTCTTTCAATGAGTCTGAGTAGATTATCATCAAGTAATGGTGTAAAATGTCCAATTAAAGTCATACCATACAGTCAATGTTTTGGACAGATTTTCTCTAGCCCCACCTACACGCCATTATTTTGAAAGGCAAGTTACGGGTTTTTTCAGCGTTTACTGTCGAAAACCAACATGGCCGCCAACTGAAAATCCAGAAGTTACCTTTCAACACAATGGCAGGTAGATTTACATTACATTTACGTCATTTAGCAGACGCTCTTATCCAGAGCGACTTACAGTTAGTGAATACATATTATATATTTATTTTCCTTTTTTTTTCTCCTTTTTTTTTTTATACTGGCCCCCCGTGGGAATCGAACCCACAACCCTGGCGTTGCAAACGCCATGCTCTATCAACTGAGCTACATCCCTGCCAGCCATTCCCTCCCCTACCCTGGACGATGCTGGGCCAATTGTGCGCCGCCCTTGAGTCTCCCGGTCGCAGCCGGCTGCGACAGAGCCTGTATTCGAACCAGGATCTCTAGTGGCACAGTTAGCACTGCGATGCAGTGCCTTAGACCACTGCGCCACTCAGGAGGTGGACGGTAGATGGACTTTCATCAAAGATTGTCAATTATATGGACAAGATATTTGATTAACAATTAAAATACATGTCCTCAAAGATGGAAAGCAGGCGGGAGGAGGCGAGATCAGGTGGGACCATTCTAGCCAATGAGAGGGCAGATACTTGAACAACAGGTCATAAAGATAGATAGAGGACTTATCTTTGTATCTGTGCCATTGTAGCGTCTGTGACCGCATGGGCAACGCCATTGAGGCTATCTCCATTTTAAAGTAGTACATTTTCTTATTCTTCATTGGGTGATTGCTCCCAACTCATAGGAATCCCCACCCAGTTGACTACTTTAAAATGGTGGAAGCTCTCAATGGCAATGTCCACGCTAAAACAGGTTATATCCATGATGAGTCCTCTATCTATCACTATGACAACAGGTATAACTCAGATATAAAGTCGTTTTTTTTCAAAGTTGCCTCCACTTATATCAGTGCATTCGTAATAACCTAAACATTACGAAACATCTATTCGATCAAATAAGCCTCACGTAGCAAATTAGCGATTACATTTTTTTGTCGACCTGTTGACCTTATTGACCTCCTTACAAAAATTCCTCACTTCGTGGGCTTATTTTCGTGGACAGATATTGGGCAGAGTAAAACCTCTCGCTTCGCCTCTTCCCCTCTGCTTTCACTAGAAACATGTTTTTTTTTGCTTGTGGCGTTCCTGCATGTGGACATTCCCCCTCAAGCATCTCATTGGTTCCTGCATGAACACCCCCCGCCCCCTCAAGCATCCCATTGGTTCCTGCATGAACGCTCCCCCCCACGAGCACACCATCTTCATGCATGTGTGACATGCTTGATATTCTGGATTTCCCCTGATTGTCTAATGTCTATGCAATTAAAATGTGAGTAAAAAGGGAAATATCAGTATTATTGGAGTTTATCTGTGGCGAAAGACACTGTTTCCCGTGTCCTAGCTAGCTAGCTACCGGTGTCGCCCCAGCCTCCCGCCTGCTGTGTAGCAGTGTCCTTCGCTTACGCCCTCGCTGTCGTTAACAGACCTGTGGGAAACAGTGCCCCGTCAGTAGAGGTGAAGGACACTGTCTACAAGTGTCCTAGCTACCTATCTCACCTTCCACCTGCTGTGTACCGGAGTCATAGCTAGTTAGCACACAGTGTTTTCGCTAACACCTGCCGAACACCTGCCCTCGCTGTCGTTAACAGAACTGCGGGAATGCAGTGCCCGACAGGCGGGGCAAAGGACACTGTCTACCAGTGTCCTAGGTTGTTACCTACTGTTGTCACCCCCACCTCTTCTTCTTCTGTCTGGTTTATCAGCGGTTGGCATCCAACGTTATGGATGTTGCATTACCGCCATGCACTGTACTGGACAAACCAGAAAGAACAGAAAAATATATTAAACACATGTTTTTTACCACGCGAGGAGGTTCCTTGCCACTTTAGCTGCCGCACATCTAGAATTTCCCAGCATCTTTGCAGGAACTAGTCGTTTCTAAGCGCAGCCACGTGTAGAAGTAGATGACAGCGCATCACACAATGCGACCAAAACAAAGATCTACACAAGGCAAGAGACAAGAGACAAGAGACATTTCTCACTTATTACTAAACATGGATTTCATATCTTTCTGAGTTTTCTCTGGTTTTGTAGAACCACCTGCAACTGGACACAATATTGCCAACGGCAGGTTAGTTGAAAGATCTATGGCGGCGTCTTGTATAAGCAAACCTGGAATGGCTAATGGAGCATCACGTTAGCCCGTTACAATTGGCTAGCTAGGTTAATGTTGTACAGCAGGTTAGAGAAAAAGTAATTGCTGCACATGCACTTCAGTTTTGCAGTCAAATCCTTTCCCAGCAGATGCACTTTTGACACACACATAGGAGACTTTTGACACATATATTTTCACAAACCGAGCTATATCTTATCGAATAATCATGTAGACCCCTGGAATACTCAAACTCGAATTACTTCTGGATTGTTCACACATTTTCTAAATAAAAAATACTGACATTCCCCTGTTTCTGCTATCCACTATCTCAATAACAGGCACGATATGACAAATGATCTACTGTGTGCCATAAAATGTCCCAGAAGGTTGTGGTGTTATTGATGTGTTGAAGACCTGGAGGGAGCATGATGCTGAGATAGAGGTATGGTGGAGCAGCCTTATATTGGCTGGTGTCAGAGAGGCAATAGAGGTCAGAGGTCAGCCTAGAGCAGTCCTCCCTTCTAGATAAGGGTCATGTTCCCCTGCTCAGACGTTGCATGCATCAACCAATGGTTGCGTGCCACGTCATCAACTGTGTCATCGACTGACAGATTTCTATAACATATGATGTGGTTAGCTGATACTTAAAATACCTATCAAGGTGTTGTAAGATCTGGCATGTGTCAGCAACTTCTGGGCAGAGGAACGTGCCTAAAGTCATGTTGGACTTCTGGTAGGAGTGTCCAGAGCGGTCAACTCCAGCCTCTTTCTTATAAATGTGATTCCATACGAAACCAGGACAAAAATATATAATGATTTTCACTCTCCATGTAATGGTCCTTTGGAGGAAGGATTGTTAAAGCCCCAATGCAGGATTTGTTCTAAAAAATATATATAATCGCTGTATGTCTAATAATCACTTTTTTCCTTCTTTTTTTAAAACCTATTACACTAAAAGGGCATTATCAAAATGTTCACAATTTCAGAGTGTTATTTTGACCTCATAGTGTGGAAATCACGTTTTTGACTGCACCTTTAACATATATTTGACATTTGTATCTAAAAGCATAATTGAGAAATAATGCATCAAATTTGGCATATTTATGACATTTTGGCCTTACGCAGGACTCCTTTAAGAGTCCATAATGTTTATTCTGCTACAAAGTAAAGATGTGTGTCATATATAAGTAGTATTTTGGTTTCACCCTATTTTTTATTACATTCACTTATGAATATTGAAATAAATTAAAATGAATATTGAAAATACATTGTTTTGATTTCGCACATTTTCCAATATATTTTTGAACATAATATACTCTACGGGCATATAAAAGTTCCAGAGTGGGATCTCTGCTAGTTTTAAAGTTGTGATCCAATTTATAAGCATTATCAACAGATTGAATGTGAAAATAATTCAAAATATGCCAACTTCGATGAATTATTTCTCAATTACGCTTTTAAATACAAATGTCAAATATATGTCAACAATCCTTCCTCAAAAGGACCATTGTTAGGATAACATTTTGTTAAAGCTGCAACATGTAACTTTTGGGTGACCCGACCAAATTCACATAGAAATATGAGTTATAGATCTGTCATTCTCATTGAAAGAAAGTCGAAGAAGTGGTAGATCTGTTCTATGTGTACAATTTCTATGCTTCCTGTTCTTAAGTTTAGTTTTTCTTTTACTTTCAGTTTTGTACACCAGTTTGAAACAGCTGAAAATTCAAAATGTTTGGTTATTGAAAATATATTTCACAGTGGTTTAGTACAATGAATCTCTACACAAAACTGAAATTAGGCAAACTATTCACATTTTTGCAACCAGGAAATGGCGGAGCGATTTCTGCATATAGCACCTTTAAAATCCCCCAAATCATGGTATTTTGTCCTGGTTTCGCATGGAATTACTCAAATCAACACCCAGTCTTCTCTACTTGAATTGATCAGATAGGTGAGGTAGCTGACCATAATAGTTTTGTGTTGGTGATGTGTTGCCCCGCTTGATTGTTGAGCATCATACAGCGCATCCATGTGTAGCAGCCATCCAGTGTGGGGTAAAATGAGGGGCAAGTAGGCAGGATGGTGTAAGGGATCGGGGGTTGGCTGGGTCTAGACAGAGTCTGACACTTCCCCGATCTACAGAGAGGGGGAGTCATCAGACTCGATCTGGTTCACCTGAGTTCTGAGCACACCTGTCAGTAATTAGTGTAGGATTTAAGGTGTACTCAGAAGTTCAGTCGGTGCGAGGTATTGTTCCATTGTGACTTGCTAAGCGTTTTGTTCCGAGAGAGAGAGAGAGAGAGAGAGAGAGAGAGAGAGAGAGAGAGAGAGAGAGAGAGAGAGAGAGAGAGAGAGAGAGAGAGAGAGAGAGAGAGAGAGAGAGAGAGAGAGAGAGAGAGAGAGAGAGAGAGAGAGAGAGAGAGAGAGAGAGAGAGAGAGAGAGAGAGAGAGAGAGAGAGAGAGAGAGAGAGAGAGAGAGAGAGAGAGAGAGAGAGAGAGAGAGAGAGAGAGAGAGAGAGAGAGAGAGAGAGAGAGAGAGAGAGAGAGAGAGAGATTGTTGTTTTTGATTACCCGTGTATCCGACCTGTGCCTTGTTGTTTGACTCCCCGTAATGCTTAATCCTCTGCTTGTCTACCCCAGTGATTACCGTTCTCTGATCCTGTGCCTGTGCCCTCGACTACGACTAAGCCCGCTCCCTTGGTACCTCTGCCTGTCTATGCCTGGCCCGGTTTTGACCACAGCCCGCCCGACCACGATTAAGCTATTCCCTTGTCTGTCCTCTAATAAAGCATCGCTATTCTGCGATTGGATCTTACCACTCTGTCCGAGTATTCATTATAGAATACCTCGCCCTTACCATGGATCCAGCGGAATTACAGAGGCGATGGGAGATACAGGAGAAACGGATGGATGAACTCCTGCAGCTACTCAACGCTGGTGCGGCTGAAGGCACCACCCCGAGCACGGTCAGTCCTCGTCCTGCACCTCCGATTTCTCTACCGACAAGGTACGACGGGGAACCTGGCAAATGTCAGGGGTTTCTACTCCAGATGTCCCTGTATATGTCGTATAATCGTACTATGTTTTCCGATGACCGTAGCAGGGTGGATTTCATGATTTCTCTGCTAACGGGAAGAGCACTGGATTGGGCTACTGCGCTTTGGGCAGCTGAGGTCCCCGAGTTGAATGCGGAAGTTCAGTTCAAGAGACTGTTCCAAGAGGTTTTCAACCACCCAGTATCTGGGCGTAGTGTGGGAGACCAACTATGCGAACTTCAGCAGGGCCGTCGCACAATAGCCGACTACGCTTTGGAGTTCCGTACTATAGCAGCCGGTAGCGGATGGAGCGAGACTGCTTTGCTCACCGTTTTCCGAAGAGGGCTGCGCAAAGACGTACAGACTGAGTTGGCTTGTCGAGGAGATATCACTGCGCTACATGATTTTATCAAAATAGCCATCTCTATTGATAATCTGATAGTGCAACACAAGGTATCCACAGTCCGGGAGCCCTCGATCACTGGTCCTAAAGAATCTGAGGAGGAACCTATGCAACTGGGACGGTCATCTCTACAAGGTTCGGTGAGACAACAACGTCGGCAAGACGGACTATGCCTGTATTGTGGTCAGTCGGGTCATTTCGTTCGTCTATGTCCGGTACGACCAAACCGTACCCCAGGATATTGCCTCGGAACTGCCAAACCGGTGAGTGAGACTCAAGTTTTGTACATTACATCAAAACAAATGTATGTGCCAGTTACCTTATCTGTCGGAGAGAAAGTGCGCAGGTTGGAAGGACTTATTGATTCCGGAGCGGCTGCCAGCTTTCTGGATATGGGTCTTGCTGAGGAGTTGGGAGTTCAACTTATCCCAATTCAACCTCCCCTGCGAGTCAACGCGCTAGACGGTGAGCCCATGGGCACTGGGTTCATTACGCACCGTACAGAGGTAATCAAATTACAAGTGGGCTCCATACACCATGAGAACATCATTTTTTTCGTCATCTCCGCTCCACGGGAGCCGCTAGTTCTCGGCCACCCCTGGCTCATCACCCATGATCCGGTCATCTCCTGGAAATCTGGCGATATCACGGCTTGGAGTGAGGTATGTAGGGCAGAGTGCCTCAATTTACCGTGCAAAATGTCTACTGTGGAGGATGCGCAGGGTGCGGTGTCTACTGTTGTCCCTACAGAATACCAGGATTACGCGCAGGTGTTCTCCAAGGAGAGGGCCACCGTGTTACCACCTCATCGGGCCTGGGACTGCGGGATTGATCTGCTATCCGGGGCTACACCTCCTCGTGGAAGAATCTACCCGTTGTCACAGCCGGAACGAGAATCAATGAGCCAGTATATTGATGAGGCGCTACAGCAAGGGGCCATTCGCCCATCTACGTCTCCCGCCGCATCCAGTTTTTTCTTCGTGAAGAAAAAGGATGGCGGACTGCGTCCTTGTATAGACTATCACGGGTTGAACGATATTACCATCAAAAATCGTTACCCCCTTCCTTTGATTCCAGCAGCCCTCGAACAGGTGGGACAGGCCTCCATGTACAGTAAACTGGACCTCAGGAGTGCGTACAATCTGGTGCGTATTAGAGAAGGGGATGAATGGAAGACCGCCTTCATCACACATCGAGGACACTACGAATATTGTGTCATGCCCTATGGACTTACCAACGCGCCCTCAGTATTCCAGGCGTTCATGAATGACATTTTCAGGGACATGATTGATCGCTTTGTTATCGTGTACATTTATGACATCCTAATCTATTCTAACTCTCTGAGTGAACATGTGTCCCATGTACGACAGGTGCTGGATCGGCTCCTACAACATTCTCTGTTCGTGAAGGCAGAAAAGAGTGAATTCCATGTCACTACGATTTCCTTCCTTGGGGCCATACTCACTCCCGAAGGGGTTAAACTGGATGAATCCAAGGTGCAAGCGGTACAAGACTGGCCTCAACCCCAGACGGTGAAAGAGCTCCAGAGATTCTTAGGGTTTGCCAATTACTATAGACGGTTCGTGCGTAATTTCAGCACAACCGCAGCGCCCCTGTCGGCGATGACCAGCTACAAGGGTCGCGGTCTGAACTGGACGGAGGGGGCAGTGCGTGCGTTTGAGACGTTGAAACAACGCTTTACCACCGCTCCTATTCTATGTCAGCCGGACCCTACCTTACCGTTTATCGTGGAAGTGGACGCTTCGGAGGTTGGAGTTGGAGCCGTGTTATCCCAACGCCAAGGTGAGCCGCCTAAATCACGACCCTGTGCTTTCTTTTCAAGGAAGCTGAATTCTGCCGAGCAGAACTATGACGTGGGTAATCGGGAATTACTGGCGGTGAAGTTAGCACTGGAGGAGTGGAGACATTGGTTGGAGGGAGCAGAGCATCCGTTCCAAGTGCTCACGGACCACCGCAACCTGGAGTATCTTCACAGTGCCAAACGACTGAACTCCCGACAGGCAAGGTGGTCTTTATTCTTCAACCGTTTCCGATTCACTGTTTCTTATATCCCCGGGTCCAAGAATGGGAAGGCGGACGCGCTTTCCCGACGGTTCGAGCGCGCGGAAAGACCCATGGAGCCAGAACCTATTCTCCCCATGAGTTGCCGTGCTGGTCCTGTGAGGTGGGCTATTGATGACACTATTCAGGAGAGCTTACAAGCGGAACCAGCCCTTCCAGAAACCCCGGTGTCTAAGGTGTTTGTGCCAGCCCCACTTCGACCTCAACTGATGGAATGGTGCCACACGTCGCTGGGATCTGGTCATCCCGGGATCACTCGAACTACACGACTCATCAGCCGCAAATACTGGTGGGATTCCCTCACAGATGACGTCAGAGACTATGTCTTATCCTGTCCCGTATGTGCTCAGTCCAAGGTACCTCATGCACTACCGGAGGGTAAGCTGATGCCATTGCCAACTCCTCAACGACCCTGGTCGCACATTGCAATGGACTTTGTTACCGACCTACCAGAATCAGAGGGCCATACTGTAATTCTCGTGGTCATCGATCATTTCTCCAAGATGTGCCGGTTAGTACCCATGACCCGTTTGCCTAACGCCACTCAGATGGCTGAGACTATGTTTACCCAGGTGTTCCGGCAGTTTGGTGTCCCGGAGGATATTGTTTCCGACCGGGGACCCCAGTTTGTATCCCGGGTATGGAAGGCCTTCTGCGAACGCTTGGGCATCTCGGTTAGCCTAACCTCCGGATATCATCCCCAGGCCAATGGGCAGACAGAACGGCTCAACCAGGAAATTGGGAAATATCTACGGCAACAATGTTCGCGGCAGCCGCAAGAGTGGAGCCGATTCCTTCCTTGGGTAGAGTATGCTCAGAACTCACTCGTTCACACCTCCCTACGCCTAACGCCCTTCCAGTGTGTTCTAGGGTATCAACCACCCCTGTTCCCGTGGGATACCGCATCAGGGATGGTACCGGCTGTGGACGAGTGGTTCCGTCGGAGTGCGCAGGTCTGGGAGACGGCCTATCAACATCTCAGTCAAGCCTCACAACAGCAAAAGACCTACGCCGACCGACGCCGGAGACCTACTCCCACTTATCAACCCGGGCAACGAGTGTGGCTGTCTACCCGAGACCTGCGGTTCCGACGGCGCTGCAAGAAGCTCCAACCCAGGTACATCGGTCCTTTCAAGGTACAGAGACGTATTAACCCTGTCACCTACCGTCTGTTACTCCCTCGACACTACAGGATAAACCCTACGTTCCACGTCTCCCTATTGAAACCTGTCCACTATAGCCCGATGTACCCCCCAATCGCTCAACAACCTACTACACCACCTTTGGAGGAGGAACAGGACACCACCTATACAGTCCACGAGATACTGGAGTCAAGACGGAGACGAGGGGGCATCGAATATCTCGTGGACTGGGAGGGATATGGACCTGAGGAACGATCATGGGTCCCTGCTAAGGACATACTGGATCCCGCTCTCAAGGCCGCTTTCCACGCTGAACACCCAGATCATCCAGGACCCCGACCCAGAGGAAGACCACCCGGTAGAGGTAGAAGGCCGTCAGGAGCCGGCCCTGGGGAGGGGGATACTGTAAGGGATCGGGGGTTGGCTGGGTCTAGACAGAGTCTGACACTTCCCCGATCTACAGAGAGGGGGAGTCATCAGACTCGATCTGGTTCACCTGAGTTCTGAGCACACCTGTCAGTAATTAGTGTAGGATTTAAGGTGTGCTCAGAAGTTCAGTCGGTGCAAGGTATTGTTCCATTGTGACTTGCTAAGCGTTTTGTTCCGAGAGAGAGAGAGAGAGAGAGAGAGAGAGAGAGAGAGAGAGAGAGAGAGAGAGAGAGAGAGAGAGAGAGAGAGAGAGAGAGAGAGAGAGAGAGAGAGAGAGAGAGAGAGAGAGAGAGAGAGAGAGAGAGAGAGAGAGAGAGAGAGAGAGAGAGAGAGAGAGAGAGAGAGAGAGAGAGAGAGAGAGAGAGAGAGAGAGAGAGAGAGAGAGAGAGAGAGAGAGAGAGAGAGAGAGAGAGAGAGAGAGAGAGAGAGAGAGAGAGAGAGAGAGAGTTTGTTGTTTTTGATTACCCGTGTATCCGACCTGTGCCTTGTTGTTTGACTCCCCGTATTGCTTAATCCTCTGCTTGTCTACCCCAGTGATTACCGTTCTCTGATCCTGTGCCTGTGCCCTCGACTACGACTAAGCCCGCTCCCTTGGTACCTCTGCCTGTCTATGCCTGGCCCGGTTTTGACCACAGCCCGCCCGACCACGATTAAGCTATTCCCTTGTCTGTCCTCTAATAAAGCATCGCTATTCTGCGATTGGATCTTACCACTCTGTCCGAGTATTCATTATAGATGGCAGGCTGGCTTGGGTGTTGTGGGACTGTCCTGCCAGCCCAGACCTGATCTTAGCGGTGGCTTGGTTGCTCTACACTGTTAAAACGAAGTGCTTTGTAAAACTAAAACTAGTGGCAACTGAGCTGCCACCACCTTAAAGGAGACAAAACCTTAACTTTGCTGGAGTATTGAAACACATGGTTGTGAAGGGACAGATTTAAAGAGTACTGAAACATTCATCCTGAGGTGTTCTGAAATATGACGTGTTGTAACCAGTGGAGGCTGCTGAGGGGAGGACGGCTCATACTAATGGCCAGAATGGAGTTGATGGAATGGTATCAAACACATTCATGTGTTTGATACCATTCCATTCCAACCATTATTATGAGCCGTCCTCCCCTCAGCAGTCTCCACTAGTTGTAACACCATTTAATCGAGAGTTGTGCACCACCTTGCCAGAGACTGGGAGCAGTAATTAAAGGTTGAAAAGACGATTATGGTGTTTCGAGTCCTGTCTAATGCAGAATTAGATCCCTTCTTCTGGAGTTTCCAAATACTGTAAATGGGAGTCCCTCTGTATATTCCCCTGCTCTTATATGGTGTGTTTATAAACTCCTCAGTGGTCATTCCAAAAGGTCAATTGTACAGTACTATGCTCAAACAGGACACAAGAAAATATACGTTTGTCCAGGATAATAATTAATGAGTACAAAACAATTTTTTCAAGACATGATTGGTTTATTTTCTTTGCAAATTAGGTCTTTCACATTTTTATATTGATAAAGACAGTTCAAAGATCTGTAAGGTATGTATGTTATTCTTCAAAATAAACAGAAATGTGGCATATTTCACATTCATGAAAAAAAAGGCAATGCCTGCTAATGTTAGAAAAAGCACTCATACAAAACTTGTACAAACTTCAGCCCAGGGCTCAATGCGATCCACCAGTCATCCATCATTAGGCTCCGCCAATTAGGCCCCGCACTCAGACAACTCCCAGACAGTCCGAGCAAACAAACCTCCTGCAGGTTGAGTTCAATAACTAAAGGCAGATGTATGAGATGCCAGAGGAAGCTTTGAACAGGTTAGTAGCCTACAGAGTAACATGAGAAAAATACAATTGCTGAATTTATGTAGATATTCTAAACTGCTCCTCTGTAGCTCAATTGGTAGAGCATGGCGCTTGTAACGCCAGGGTAGTGGGTTCGATCCCCGGGACCACCCATACGTAAAAATGTATGCACACATGACTGTAAGTCGCTTTGGATAAAAGCGTCTGCTAAATGGCATATTATTAACTAAGCTTGATAACTTGCAAATGTTGTAACAGGCCCATATAAAATACACAACACTTTACATAATACCATCACATTTTTACATTTAGCAGACGCTCTTATCCAGAGCGACTTACAGTTAGTGAGTGCATACATTTTCCATTCTGGCCCCCCGTGGGAATCGAACCCACAACCCTGGCGTTGCAAGCGCCATGCCCTACCAACTGAGCTACAGGAGGCCAGGAAAAACCATGTGTATACTGCACCAGGGTCAGGGGACACCACACAGGAAGGTATAACCACTCTGACATGTTGCCAAGGTAACCCCATTACCACCAGACAAAACGCTGATAGGCACAGTATCTGTATCTGCTAGGAATGACAATGAAAGATGAAAGGTGCACATTGCTATATTATATGTTCTGTATTAATAACAAAAATGCTACCAATCTGAAAGGGCACCTTTCTATAGAAAGGCAAAAGGGCAGGTGCTCAGGCACCCCTAGAGTCCTAGCTATGGAAGTGCCTGATTGTATAGGTTATAAAGGCTATGCTTTAGACATTCATTTGTTTACATGTAATGTAAATGTGCTTGAATGTGTCTGATATGATGATGTGGATCAGGCGTGCTTGGCCCTCTGCCAGTGACATGCTCCAGAACTGTCCATCCGTCATCCCATAGGGGCTTCTGTTTCTACTCTACTGTACTGTCACAATCACAGGAGTCATGAAAAATGCATGTAAGCCAGTAACACAGCTCTAATGAAAAAAGTAATGTAATGATATGTGGACCCAGGCACACCCCTTGAGTTCCCCTCTCAAATGTCAAACATTCAGAATCCACAATACGGTCAAAGGCAATCCTCTTCTTCCTCCGATACAATCAATACAGATATCCCCAAAGTATTAAATTGGCTTCTTGAGCAGATTTTTGGACATTCAAATGATTTGATTGGGATAAAAGATTAAGTGATATTATGATCTAAGGAGAAATAATATTGCACTATCCCTCAATAGCAACTACTGTCATTCATTTGATGCAGACTTAGGTTTGGTCCTCTAGACAGAGAACCAATCTAACACTATGAGATGGAATCGTACATAGACTTTCCTATTGTACAGGACTTGGCCTGAGGAAAAACAAGCCATCAACTTTAATATTTATCGATCCTGCCTCTTTTCTTTGACCTCTCCAATCCATCAAAGCTGTGGTCGTCAATTAGTCCGTATTGAGAGGTGATGCTGATGCACCAGTACTGCCCTTTTGTTCTCCTTTCATCGCTTTAATGACCCAGCTATGAGGACAAAGTGATTCATTATGTCTGGACTCAGCGAATCAGCAAATCCAAACTGTTAGGCTGCCATTTGTCTTGGACTGATATCACTGAATTGTACAATCTCTTCATCTCCAACGTGTTGTCTGATGTGTGTTTCTGTTTGTGTTTAGTCTGATTGATCACTCACCATATTGCTTTTAGAAGCCAATTCAAACACTGTATCTGACATGTAAAGCATCGGAACATTTCTCACATGTTATGACACTCTGGTTTATAGTCAAGCACAGCATGCTTGACTATATACAGTATGCATGTACAGTTGAAGTCGGAAGTTTACATACACCTTAGCCAATTACATTTAAACCCAGTTTTTCACAATTCCTGACATTTAATCCTAGTAAAAATTCCCTGTCTTAGGTCAGTTAGGATCACCACATTATTTTAAGAATGTGAAATGTCAGAATAATAGAGAGAGAATGATTTATTTCAGCTTTTATTTCTTTCATCACATTCCCAGTGGGTCAGAAGTTTACATACACTCAATTAGTATTTGGTAGCATTGCCTTTAAATTGTTTAACTTGGGTCAAACGTTTCGGGTAGCCTTCCACAAGCTTCCCACAATAAGTTGGGTGAATTTTGGCCCATTCCTCCTGACAGAGCTGGTGTAACTGAGTCAGGTTTGTAGGCCTCCTTGCTCACACACGCTTTTTCAATCTATAGGATTGAGGTCAGGGCTTTGTGATGGCCACTCCAATACCTTGACTTTGTTGTCCTTAAGCCATTTTGGCACAACTTTGGAAGTATGCTTGGGGTCATTGTCCATTTGGAAGACCCATTTGCGACCAACCTTTAACTTCCTGACTGATGTCTTGAGATGTTGCTTCAATATATCCACATCATTTTCCATCTATTTTGTGAAGTGCACCAGTCCCTCCTGCAGCAAAGCACCCCCACAGCATGATGCTGCCACCACCGGGCTTCACGGTTGGGATGGTGTTCTTCGGCTTGCAAGCTATCCCCTTTTTCCTCCAAACATAACAATGGTCATTATGGCCAAACAGTTCTATTTTTGTTTCATCAGACCAGAGGACATTTCTCCAAAAAGTATGATCTTTGTCCCCATGTGCAATTGCAAACCATAGTCTGTCGTTTTTATGGTGGTTTTGGAGCAGTGGCTTCTTCCTTGCTGAGCGGCCTTTCAGGTTATGTCGATATAGGACTCGTTTTACTGTGGATATAGATACTTTTGTACATGTTTCCTCCAGTATCTTCACAAGGTCCTTTGCTGTTGTTCTGGGATTGGTTTGCACGTTTCGCACCAAAGTGCGTTCATCTCTAAGAGACAGAACGCGTCTCCTTCCTGAGCGGTATGGTGGCTGCGTGGTCCCATGGTGTTTATACTTGCGTACTATTGTTTGTACAGATGAACGTGGTACCTTCAGGCGTTTGGAAATTGCTCCCAAGGATGAACCAGACTTGTGTGGTCTACACATTATTTTCAGATTTTGACTGAGTTCTTTGGATTTTCCCATGATGTCAAGCAAAGAGGCACTGCATTTGAAGGTAGGCCTTGAAAAACATCCACAGGTACACCTCCAATTGACTCAAATTGTGTCAATTAGCCTATCAGAAGCTTCTAAAGCCATGACATCATTTTCTGGAATTTTCCAAGCTGTTTAAAGGCACCGTCAACTTAGTGTATGTAAACTTCTGACCCACTGGAATTGTGATACAGTGAATTATAAGTGAAATAATCTGTCTATAAACAATTGTTGGAAAAATTACTTGTGTCATGTACAAATAAGATGTCCTAACCGACTTGCCAAAACTATAGTTTGTCAACAAGAAATTTGTTGAGTGGTTGAAAAACGAGTTTTAATGACTCCAACCTAAGTGTATGTAAACTTCCGACTTCAACTGTATATACAGTATGCAGGATGCTATACCGAAGATATGTGAAAAGGAAATTCCATTTTGTCATATTGTTTCAAGGGTTTTGTGCTTCACCACTAAACTGAAAATATGCATATCATCCTAGGATAGGAAATAACCCTACTTTAGTTCACATGAAATGACAGTAGGCCTACATGTTGTTGTCTGACTCCAGGACAAAGCACATTGAAATATATCATAACCTGACCCTTTCATGCACCTCTACCCACCTGTATAGCAGATATAAATTATGTGAAATGCAGTTATTTATTACATTCTGCATTTCACAATATTACATTCAAGCTCTTGTAAATTATTGCCCCACTGAGCTCGTGTTCCCCCCCAAATCTCCTAGTTTGGAGTGAGATAGACAGAGAGAGCATTAGACGGTGGCTGCTTCTTTCAGGCTGTTCTGTTGAGATGGGATGAGAAAAAAGGTACAGTATTTACCTCACTGATGAGGTGATTTGTCATGAGAAATAAGGACACCGTTCTAATTCTGTCAGGGGTTTTCATGTTGAACTTCAAATACCAAGTGAACTGTCAGAGAGAGAGCGAGGCCTTATGAGGAAACCACAGTGCCAGGGAAGATGTGACAGGAAGAATGGAGGAGACGTTTACCAGTTTTCCCCCAAGGGCTTGTGTTTGCTTCTGAGATGCTGCTGTGTGTGTGTGGGTGTGTTTGTGTGCATCCATATGTGTTGTTTGTTGTGTGTGTGATTGGGCATTTCAATGTGTTGTGTCGTTTCATTTTGCTACAGTACATTCACTGGGTGATGAATCGATTGCCAGACAAAAGGGGAATGATTGTTGGCATAGGATTAGTCAACATTGTTATCAAATAAAGGTGTGCTATCACATTTTCAAGACATTGAATGGGAAGCGAGAGGCGATGAATGAAATTGAATTATTTTTGAAGATGATTAGAATGTGAACACCCATAGGTACAGTAGTATTCAGCCACAGATGGAAGACAGTGAGCCAGTCCCAGTAAGCAAAAACAATGTATTTTCAACGTATTTTCCAGACGTTGACGTCAGGTGCATTTTAGGTGCTGTGGAAAGGTGAAAATATGTGTTTTCCAGATGTCGAAAATACATATTTTCTGGACATCAGAGGCATATTTTCCGGACGTTGAAAATATCTATATTCCGGACGTTAAAAATACGTCTTTTTCGGTCATTAATTCTATGGCCAAATTCCGACTGCACATACAGGTAACTGCCAAAATAATTGAAACAATTGAGTAAATGAGGGATACAAAGTATATTGAAAGCAGGCTTCCGCAAAGGTGTGGGTCCTGAGTTAATTAAGTAATTAACATCCCATCATGCTTAGGGTCATGTATAAAAATGCTGGGCAGGCCATTATTTTGGGCATTCTTTTGGCTACCATCCAAAGGGCACGAGTGGTCCCTGAATGGTTTGATGAGTGTGAAAACGATGTAAACCACATGCCATGGCCGTCTCAGTTACCTGATCTCAACTCAGTTGAGACAGTGTTTTCCACCACCATCAACAAAACACCAAATGATAGAATTTATTGTGGAAGAATGGTGTCGTATCCCTCCAGAGTTCCAGACACTTGTAGAATTTATGCCAAGGTGCATTGAAGCTGTTCTTGCTCGTTGTGGTCCAACGCCCTATCAAGATACTTTATGTTGGTGTTTCCTTTATTTTGGCAGTGACCTGTACATTCTCAATGAAGTAAGCATTATATCACAAATTTTTCAAGGCTCTTAATATAGGTAAGAGGAGCCAATTGAAGATTGCAACAGAATATTTATTATTGCTCCCATCTTTCACATGCACTTAATGTCATTTTATTTGGTTAAAAAAAAATTCTTACAGGTAAAATGTTCAATAAGTTTGAATTCAATCCATCATTAATTTAAAATTCAAAAGAATTAATAATTAAAACAATAAGCAATCAATTCAAATTAGGCAAACCAAATGGTCATCCAATCAAAAAAAAGCAAAAAAACTATTAAAAAAAGAATCAGAAGAATCTGTCTGTCAGTCAATCAGTCCGTCAGTCAATCAGTCCATCAGTCAGTCCACAATGTGTCTGTCTTTGTGTTAGGGGAGGGGAAGGGCTCTGGGCTGGCAGTTGCTGGATGGAGGTGGCAGTTGTGGTTGGTCAGTGCTGTGTCCAGGGACCAGGGCTGGAAACCAGGGGTCTGACCTTCTAGGCAGAGTTGCAAAGAAAAAGCCACATCTGAGACTACCCATCTTCGTGGTCCTCTGTAGCTCAGCTGGTAGAGCACGGCGCTTGTAACGCCAAGGTAGTGGGTTCGATCCCCGGGACCACCCATACACAAAAAAAAAAAAATGTATGCACGCATGACTGTAAGTCGCTTTGGATAAAAGCGTCTGCTAAATGGCATATTATATTATTTATATTATTATATTATTTTTTATTTTTATTGGCCAGTCTGAGATATGGCTTTTTCTTTGCAACTCTGCCTAGAAGGTCAGCATCCCGGAGTCGCCTGTTGACGTTGAGACTGGTGTTTTGCAGGTACTATTTAATGAAGCTGCCAGTGGAGGACCTGTGAGGCATCTGTTTCTCAAACTAGACACTCTAATGTATTTGTCCTCTTGCTCAGTTGTGCACCGGGGCCTCCCACTCCTCTCTATTCTGGTTAGAGCCAGTTTGCGCTGTTCTGTGAAGGGAGCAGTGGCGGCTCCTGAAAAAATTCTCAGGGGGGGCAATTTTTCTGATGATTTAGGTGACCTACACACATTTTAAAAAAGATATGTCCAGCAACAACATGAAGACAGGGGCAGCATATAAGTCAATACCAGAAGCATTTATTGACTGATCTCAAAAGTGTTGGCTTACCAGGGTTGGTGGAGCCCTCAGTTTCATCTTTGCCTCGCAAAGCTAACTCAAACACTCCGCAAAACTTGTCCACCAGTATCTGTCTTTTTATCTCACGTTGTACATCTCTTAAAGCCTGTCTATCACCCCCAGCATAAACTGCCTTCTTCCTATCAAGTAGTGATTTTAGATGTTTTGATTTGACTCCTGAGTGGCGCAGTGGTCTAAGGCACTGCATCGCAGTGCTAACTGTGCCACTAGAGATCCTGGTTCGTATCCAGGCTCTGTCGCAGCCGGCCGCGACCGGGAGACTCATGGGCGGCGCACAGTTGTCCAGGGTAGGGGAGGGAATGGCCGGCAGGGATGTAGCTCAGTTGATAGAGCATGGCGTTTGCAACGCCAGGGTTGTGGGTTCGATTCCCACGGGGGGCCAGTATAAAAAAAAATAATGTATTCACTAACTGTAAGTCGCTCTGGATAAGAGCGTCTGCTAAATGACTAAAATGTAAATGTAAAATGTTGATACCCAAGGCTTGTTGTTAGGGAAGATTTTACAGGTCTTAGTAGGCACAACTGACTCAACACAGAAGTTTACATAGTCTGAAATAACCTCTGTGAGTTCATCCAGATCAGAGCTGCTGTCCTCAAATACCTCCCACATTGTACAGTCAAAACACCCCAAGTGATACTGTTGTCATTCCAGATCTGGACAGTTTTAACTGTGGGTTTCTCCCTCTCCAGGAGGCGACAGTAAATTGGCCTGAGGTAGACCACATTGTGGTCTGATGTCCCCAGAGGAGGTCTGGTGGTGGCAGAGAACGCCTTTGGTATTGTCCCATAGCACAAATCAAGAGTCCTATTTTTCCTAGTGTGACATTTCACATACTGATGGTATGTGCGCAAGACTTTGTGCAAGGTACAGTTGTTAAAATCCCCTAAAATAAATTTGGGTGCGTCGGGGGAGATGGATTCCAGTTTCTGTGACAGATTATAAATAATCTCTGATGCCTTTGTTATATTAGCTTTTGGTTGAATGTACACAACGGTAACAAACAATTGGGGGAACTCATGGGGCAGATAGTAAGGTCGCAGTGACACAGAAAGCAGTTCAATGTCGGGGGTACAGAGTCGCTCTCTTACCAGGATCGATTTACACCACTGGTCGCTGACAAGCAGGCAGACGCCCCCGCCGTGAAGTTTCCCTGTGACTGTCAGATCGCGGTCCGCTCTGACCAGGGTGAAGCCGGCCGGCTCCACTTCTCTGTCCGGGACTCTGTCATCCAGCCAAGTCTCAGTAAATGCCAGCAAACAGGCCTCCCGATATTCGTGTTGGAAGCGCAGATTCGCTGACAACTCATCCGCTTTCCCCCTCAGTGACTGGGCATTAATCAGCAAGGTGGTGGGTAAGGGAAGTTTGTTCTTAATTTTTTTTAAGTCGTTGTCTGATTCCCCCGCGTTTTCCACGTTTGCATTTGGGTTTGTAATCCACTCGCAGACAATCAGGTATTAGATGGGCCATTGGGATATCCATCGCGTTCGTATTTGAGTTGCATTGTAGTAAAAACTCCCTGCTGTATTGGATTCCGCTGCCAGCAGCGTTTTCATTATTTAGTCCGTTCGTAGCGGGTATGTACACGATCAACAAGATCAGTCCAACACCGTGACCCCACCACTGGAAATCCATGGTTGGCAGAATGTTTGTAAACTAAGTGTACAAATTAAAAACATAAAATAACGCCACTAAGTGTACAAATTAAAAACATAAGATTAAAAACATAAGATAACGCCACACCAAACGTCACACACACTGCAGGTCGCAACAGAGACGCTGCTACCCGCTCTTTTCTTAGTTACGTTCATGGTTATGTTACGTATGACGAAAGCGCGTAAGTGCAAGCCCTCAGACACCCATAGAGATTGTATTGAAAGCTCTGAAATTTGAAAAAAATAGATTTTACATGGGAGTCTATGACAGACTTCTGGGCGATTTTCAACCTGACTGAAATCGCCCCAAAAGGGGGGGGGGGGGGGGGGGCATTTGAAGCACGACTTTAGCCTGATTGGACATTTAGTGGCAGTGTGGCACTGTGGCAGATCAGACGTCTAGATTACAACACTGATAACTACTGTTGCCGTGATATAATTGATTAGAAAAAAAATCCCTTCCTTTTCCCGTTTGGCAGTGCGTCGCCCATATCGCCCTATTGAACACACCGCCCCTGGAAGGGAGTAGTACACAGCGTTGTACGAGATCTTCAGTTTATTGGCAATTTCTCGCATGGAATAGCCTTCATTTCTCAGAACAAGAATAGACTGACGAGTTTCAGAAGAAAGTTATTTGTTTCTGTAATCGAACCCACAATTGCTGATGCTCCAGATAAATGTAAAAAAAAAATGTAAAATACTCAACTAGTCTCAAGAAGGCCAGTTTTATTGCTTCTTTCATCAGCACAACAGTTTTCAGCTGTGCTAACATAATTGCAAAAGGGTTTTCTAATGATCAATTAGCCTTTTAAATGGATAAACTTGGATTAGCAAACACAACGTGCCATTGGAACACAGGACTGATGGTTGCTGATGATGGGCCTCTGTACGCCTATGTAGATATTCCATTAAAAATCAGCCGTTTCCAGCTACAATAGCCATTTACAACATTAACAATGTCTACACTGTATTTCTGATCAATTTGATGTTATTTTAATGGACAAAATAATTGCTTTTCTTTTGAAAACAAGAACATTTCTAAGTGACCCCAAACTTTTGAATGGTAGTGTATATACATATACATATACTGTACATACATACACATACATATACACATACATATAAATACATATACATACATATATATACATATCCTTTAATATATATATATATATATATTTCCCTTCATTACTTTCCAACCCCACCACCCCTCCCCTAATTGGAGTAAACTAGTGAACAACAACACTTAGGCCTCTACTAGGTATACATACTATATACATTTTATGGACAAAGTCAATTTTACAATAATTCTATTTTTTTTTTTACTCCTGAACTTCCTCTACTCTCAACCTCTCTGATCATTTTCATGATGTCCATCCGGTTTGCTTCTATATGCCATATCTTTCGAACTGTGCTCTTTCACAAAAGCTCTCAACCTATAACCTATATACTTATTAGGGACACAGTATGCTTTACATTAGTTATCTTGTTGTTATTAGTTGTTGTTAGTTGTTATTAGTCCCATCCTTCAGCTCCATGCAACACCTTCCATCTATCTCTTAACACCATCCATATTGGATTTCTATTTGCCATACATTTCTCAACTGTAATGTGATGTTTCACAAAAGTTCTGAACCCTTCTATTCTCATTGCTTCTACAGATTGTAAATTGAAAATATTTTTTTGTTGCTAAAAGTATTATTATATTATTGATCGATTGACTATGACTTTTCAGATCACCCAGTAGTGCTATATGCAAGGTTAGCTCCAGGTAAATATTGCAATCCTTCAGCCTTTCCTGGACCTGTGACCAAAAACAAGGTACAAATGGACAGAACCAAAACAAATTATCTAATGATTCTGTCTCTTCGCAGCAAAATCTGCAGAGCTGGGAAGATTGTATCCCCCATATAAATAATATTATATTGGTAGCAAGAATTTTGTATAATAATTTCAATTGAAAAATTTTACGTTTTGAATCCGGCGTCGTTTTGCGTATCAGTTCATAAACACTATGCCATGGAATCGGTACGTCAAAAATCTCTTCCCAACTATTTTGCAATCTATATGGGATGGCTGTTAATCCTTTGGTCCTTAAATGAAACTGGTATACATTTTTATTTATCACATTTTTCTTTAAGCAATTATGGTCTTTAATGCAGGGCCGACAGATAAGTTCCTTCCATTTTCCCCCTTCCACTTTCCTCTTCCATTTTTGCGGTAATGCTGCAATTATTTGGTTGTAATTTTGGGTAGAGCAGACATTTCCATATGTTTTTGTTAGCTGCATGTGCGACATAACTCCACCTGTCCCACCTATGATATCATTTACGAAGATTATACCTTTTTTAAAACCTTTTTTCAAAACAGCAATTAGTATATTTGAGTTTAACCACAATATTTGTTGCATTATTTGTTCTGTCGTTTCTGGAGGATTAAATTGAAATTGCAACCAACTTTCTATGGCTTGCTTTAGAAATAGTGATATTTGGGAGATGATTTCCTTTTCAAATAACTGAAAGTGAGAGGTTGTAATCTGAATAAAGGGAAAAGGACCATTCTTGAACATGGGGTGAGACAGTCTTACTAATTTGCTGGAGAACCAGTTCGGATTTAAATATAACTTTTTATGACTGAAGTTTTAGTGATAGGTAAGCAAATAGGTAAACTGGGATAATACTACAGAGTTAATCAGGGTGATTTTCCACAAATAGACAGGTATTTACCTTTCCATGGAAGCAAGATCTTATCTTTTTTTTGCTAACTTTCTATTAAAATGTATTGGAGTGAGATCATTTATTTCATTTGGGATATGTATTCAGAGTATGTCCACATCACCATCAGACCATTTTATTGGTAAACTACATGGTAATGTAAAAATTGTATTTTTTAGTGATCCAATACGTAATATAGTACATTTATCATAATTTGGTTGTAATCCAGAGAGGTTAGCAAATGTATCTAGATCCTCTATGAGGCTGTAGAGGGATTCAAGTTGTGGATTTAAAAGAAAACATTAATCAACAGCGTACAATGACACCTTTGTTTTTAAGCCCTGGATTTCTAATCCCTTGATATTATTGTTGGATCTGATTTTAATAGCTAACAATTCGATAGCCTTAATAAATATATATGCTGATAGTGGACAACCTTGTTTTACTCCTTTTGACAGTTAAAAACTTTCGGAGAAATAGCCATTATTCACTATTTTACACTTAGGGTTAGTATACATGATTTTAACCCATTTTATAAGAGATTCTCCAACATTGAAATGCTCCAGGCATTTATATATACACTCCAGTCGTACTTTATCAAATGCCTTTTCAAAGTCTGCTATGAATAGCAGGCCTGGTTTCCCAGATTGTTCATAGTGTTCTATTGTTTCCAGTACTTGCCTTATATTGTCTCCAATGTATCGTCCATGTAAATAACCTGTCTGATTAGAATGAATAATGTCCAACAACACCTTTTTAATTCTATGCGCTATACATTTTGCTAAAAATTTTGCATCACAACACTGAAGTGTAAGGGGCCTCCAACAGGTGTGGCTGAAATAGCCGAATCCACAAATTTGAAGGGGTGTCCAAATACAGTGAGGGAAAAAGTATTTGATCCCCTGCTGATTTTGTACGTTTGCCCACTGACAAAGAAATGATCAGTCTTTAATTTTAATGGTAGGTTTATTTGAACAGTGAGAGACAGAATAACAACAAAAAAATCCAGAAATTCGCATGTCAAAAATGTTATCAATTGATTTGCATTTTAATGAGGGAAATAAGTATTTGACCCCCTCTCAATCAGAAAGATTTCTGGCTCCCAGGTGTCTTTTATACCGGTAACGAGCTGAGATTAGGAGCACACTCTTAAAGGGAGTGCTCCTAATCTCAGTTTGTTACCTGTATAAAAGACACCTGTCCACAGAAGCAATCAATCAATCAGATTCCAAACTCTCCACCATGGCCAAGACCAAAGAGCTCTCCAAGGATGTCAGGGACAAGATTGTAGACCTACACAAGGCTGGAATGGGCTACAAGACCATCGCCAAGCAGCTTGGTGAGAAGGTGACAACAGTTGGTGCGATTATTTGCAAATGGAAGAAACACAAAATAACTGTCAATCTCCCTCGGCCTGGGGCTCCATGCAAGATCTCACCTCGTGGAGTTGCAATGATAATGAGAACGGTGAGGAATCAGCCCAGAACTACACAGGAGGATCTTGTCAATGATCTCCAGGCAGCTGGGACCATAGTCACCAAGAAAACAATTGGTAATACACTACGTCGTGAAGGACTGAAATCCTGCAGCACCCGCAAGGTCCCCCTGCTCAAGAAAGCACATATACAGGCCCGTCTGAAGTTTGCCAATGGACATCTGAATGATTCAGAGGAGAACTGGGTGAAAGTGTTGTGGTCAGATGAGACCAAAATGGAGCTCTTTGGCATCAACTCAACTCGCCGTGTTTGAAGGAGGAGGAATGCTGCCTATGACCCCAAGAACACCATCCCCACCGTCTGTCACGATCGTCGAACAGAGATGAGGACCAAGGTGCAGCGTTGCAGGCAAACATACTCTTTATTAGAGACACGATCAAAAACGACAAAACGAAAACGTGACAGTTCACGGTCTAACACAACAGACTAGAAACAAGATCCCACAAACTCTGTGGGGAAACAGGCTGCTAAAGTATGGTTCTCAATCAGAGACAACAAGCAACAGCTGAATCACGTTGCCTCTGATTGAGAACCACACTGGCCAACATAGAACAATACTAGAATGTGAAAACTAGAACAAAACACATAGACTTTACACACCCTGGCTCAACATATTAGAGTCCCCAGAGCCAGGGCGTGACAGTACCCCCCCCTAAAGGCGCGGACTCCGACCGCGCCCACCAAATACCACAGGGGAGGGACCGGGTCGGCACTCCGCTTAGGCGGCGGATCCGGCTCCGGGCCTGATCCCCGCTCCCTCTCCAACCCCCCAAAGTACCCCTGGTCCGGTCTGGCCCCGCTGGCCGGAGCTGGACTGCACACTGGTGGAGCGGATTGCTCTAGCTCCGGCGTGAAGCATCTGACCGGTGCCGGACCAGCCACCGGTGGAACAGGCACGGGCCATGCCGGACTGACGACGCACACCACTGGCTTGGTGTGGGGAGCAGGAGCGGGCCGAGCCGGGCTGACGAAACGCACCACTGACTTGGTGCGGGGAGCAGGAGCGGGCCGGACCGGGCTGACGAAGCGCACCACTGACTTGGTGCGGGGAGCAGGAACGGGCCGTGCCGGGCTGACGAAGCGCACCACTGACTTGGTGCGGGGAGCAGGAACGGGCCGAGCTGGGCTGACGAAACGCACCACTGACTTGGTGCGGGGAGCAGGAACGGGCCGGACAGGGCTGACGAAACGCACCACTGACTTGGTGCGGGGAGCAGGAATGGGCCGGACTGGGCTGGCGACGCGCACCACAGACTTGGTGCGGGGAGCAGGAACAGGCCGGACAGGGCTGACGAAACGCACCACTGACTTGGTGCGGGGAGCAGGAATGGGCCGGACTGGGCTGGCGACGCGCACCACAGACTTGGTGCGGGGAGCAGGAACAGGCCGGGCCGAGCTGGCGACGCGCACCGTAGACTTGGTGCGAGTGGCAGGAACAGGCCGGACCGTACTGGGAACACACACCACTGGCCCTACGTGGGGATCAGGAACAGGCCGGACCGGACTGGCAACACACGCCAGTACCTCTCGCCGTGCCTCTACATCCTCCTTCCCCCTGGTGACCAGTGACTCCCGTAACCTGGCGGCCTCCTGCTGCCCCGTCGTCCACGGCGTTAGCCCCCCCCTAAAAAATGTATGGGCTTCACTCCTACCCGTGGACCAGGTCTCCATGCTTCTCGCCAGCCTTTCGCCCTTCTGCCTCCACGTCAAGCCCCTCTCTTCCTCACCCGGCTTGACCCAGTCGAGGAGGCGCTGGATATCCGCTAGGGATTTCCCTGGCGATGGCTCCTCGACCCGCTGCTTGGTCCAGTTCAGGTGGGATCTTCTGTCACGATCGTCGAACAGAGATGAGGACCAAGGCGCAGCGTTGCAGGCAAACATACTCTTTATTAGAGACACGATCAAAAACGACAAAACGAAAACGTGACAGTTCACGGTCTAACACAACAGACTAGAAACAAGATCCCACAAACTCTGTGGGGAAACAGGCTGCTAAAGTATGGTTCTCAATCAGAGACAACAAGCAACAGCTGAATCACGTTGCCTCTGATTGAGAACCACACTGGCCAACATAGAACAATACTAGAATGTGAAACCTAGAACAAAACACATAGACTTTACACACCCTGGCTCAACATATTAGAGTCCCCAGAGCCAGGGCGTGACACCGTCAAACATGGAGGTGGAAACATTATGCTTTGGGGGTGTTTTTCTGCTAAGGGGACAAGACAACTTCACTGCATCAAAGGGACGATGGACGGGGCCATGCACCGTCAAATCTTGGGTGAGAACCTCCTTCCCTCAGCCATGGCATTGAAAATGGGTCGTGGATGGGTATTCCAGAATGACAATGACCCAAAACACACGGCCAAGGCAACAAAGGAGTGGCTCAAGAAGAAGCACATTAAGGTCCTGGAGTGACCTAGCCAGTCTCCAGACCTTAATCCCATAGAAAATATGTGGAGGGAGCTGAAGGTTCGAGTTGCCAAACGTCAGCCTCGAAACCTTAATGACTTGGAGAAGATCTGCAAAGAGGAGTGGGACAAAATCCCTCCTGAGATGTGTGCAAACCTGATGGCCAACTACAAGAAACGTCTGACCTCTGTGATTGCCAACAAGGGTTTTGCCACCAAGTACTAAGTCATGATTTGCAGAGGGGTCAAATACTTATTTCCCTCATTAAAATGCAAATCAATTTATAACATTTTTTGTTTGTTATTCTGTCTCTCACTGTTCAAATAAACCTACCATTAAAATTATAGACTGATGATTTATTTGTGATTTATAAATACTTTTTTCCCTCACTGTACTTTTGTATATATAGTGTATATTGGTAGCCTTAAACATAGCAGACAAATGTATAGTTATTCAAAACCATAGCTTTGTCTGAATAAAATCACCTCCATATCAATTAATTAAACTCAAAACGTGCTAAAGTTTCAACTCTGTGATGCTTAATAATAACTGGTGATTTACAGCACAAAATATCTGGAGTCCAGATGTCTACCCACTAGAGAGAGAGAGGCAAGCAGGAGAATTCGAAAACAGCTCCCCGGCTCTGCTCTGCTCCCATGCAGAAGCACTAATTAGTCTCTGCCTCAGAAGAGTTTTAAAAGGAGAATTGCCCCTCATCTACAAGGGTAATGATAAAACAGTGCAACCATACCTCCAGCAATTAGAACAGAAGCTGTAATACCAAGACATTAATGGCCATAAGTTGCAAGGCTGTTTATATTAACAGGAACGCTCTCCTTTGGCTGACTTTTCACACTTTTACGACTCATAATAAAATAAAATATGATACAATCGTCAAGAGGGTGACATAGTGTTTACCAAAGTGAAGAGCAAGACATGAGCAAGACATGAGAGAGACAGGGAAGGAGAAAATCAAATACAGAGAAAGAAAGCCTGCGGGAGAGTCAGTTTTATTGGTGGCCAAAGACAAATTGTGCCCTCTCTTTGGACACAGACTGTTGTTCTGATGACTCTCTCTTTTCTGTATTTCCTTGGCTGCACAGAGGGCTCCATCAATACCCTCTGAGGGGGCCACTCAGTCGGGTGAGGACAACGGAGCTAAGGGCAGCATCCTGACTGTCACAACCCTGGCAGGTAAACTCCTCTCCACCCACCATATATAATCTCTGATGCATTGTACTCCCATCCAAAATAACCTTACAATGCCCTAACAATGCCCCCAAACTGGCAGGTCTAAATCTACATATGAGCTATCTGAAATACAGTATCGTCAGGTTATAAATCATCTTAGGACACTGAGGGGCTGTGGGGGTTGTGTTGTGTGGGGTGTTGCATTTTCATGGTCTAGTCTTGGGTTTCTTTACAAGCTGATTAGGATGATGGATTTGGTGCTTGGTGTTTTAGTCTGTTAGGCTCTGCTGGTTGTCATCCGGAGGTCTTGTCACGGCTGTAGACCCGGCCTCTCTGAGAGAATGATGGATCTGTTCAAAAAGGCCCCCTGGAGAAAGACAGAAATATTGAATTATTGCTATGACTCAAAATATGATTAGGAAGAATAACCTAACAGGTAAACTCCCCTCACAGGCAATGTTCCCTCCAATCTTTCTCGGCACTAAGCAAATTTTAGGTCTGCTGAGCGCAAACTTGAACGTTGTGAAAATTCTGTGCAACGTCCAGTGAACGTTTACTGTGAATACTGAGGCTATACCTGCTTTAAGTTACAGTTTTAACTGTGGCCAATAGGCTACGGTGGCTATTTGATCATAATGTAGGCCTACCAGAGTGGCCTATCACCAAAAACAATGGAGAAAATGCATCTCACAACATTTTAACATGGAAATAGCTGTTCTATCATTCAGCCTACAGTAGCAGCAAATGTGTGGTGTTCAATGTAGGCCTACATTCCATGAGACTTTTGAAAAAAACATGTAGGGCTTGACATTAACCTGTTCATCCACTTGTCCTTAGACAAGGAGGTGACTGAAAATGGTGTTGAATTGTTTGATGCAAGAATCACCTTTACAAAATAAAATGTATTATTATTCCTATACCATTACTACAGAGAATCAGACAAATTATGCTACCCTCTGCCTATTGGCTACTTAGTTTATTCAAGCCTGTCTCAAAATACAACACTGCCCCTTTAAGACATAAATAAAACTTGTTACCTGACTCGCATTTCAAAGATGTCTAGAAATGTACACGTTTTGTGCTCTTGTAGGAAGCAATCACTCCCCTATTGCTGACTAAAAATGATCTATAACGGGGCTAATAACTCACTAACTAGCAAAGGATATGGACAAAATGTGCACACGTGGCTACATGCAGCTCTTGCTTTGATTTCAAAACAAGCACATCTACTCAAGACCACAGCTGTAAACACAGTCCAGATCAAAGTATATGGCACAGATACATATGGTAATGATCTATTTGCATATAGGCCTACTGCAGCTCTGATTGGTTATGCCGCACGGGTCTGTGTAGAGTAGGAGCTGAGTCGTGCGTGTTAATGCAATAGAATCCTACTCTGATGCGTTCTGCCTAGAACAACATCTCTTGCATAGTTCGTTTTGTTTCGGTATGTTGCATTGAAAGTGACTAATATTGCTTTGATTCGATCACAATTGCCACAGTAAAGGGAAACGTTGATAGTGTTAATGTTATATCTAGCCTAGTTGTAGAAGAACGGACATCTGCACAGTTTCACATTGAACATCACTCTGTCGTTTAATGACATGTGCCACGCATTCTGACAACCCATTCATCCGTAACGCAGCACACTGTCGTAAACCATAACAACGTACAGTACGACGTACAGCACGTCGTACCATACATAACATTTCCCCCCCCTTTCCAAAACCAGGGACTGGTACCATATATAAAATGTCCATAGGGCAAGAACCTAGAGTGATACCTGTAAGAAATAAACATTAACCCTTAAACGGATGGACTCTCCAAACTAGCCAGTTCAGTCCATTAACCTGGAGGTTGACTAAGACACCTAACGGAGCCTAAGAATGAAAAGAGGTTAAGTAGTCCCCCAGATAAGCAGGGCGAGTTCGTGCCCGCATAGGCCTTTCTTCCACCGCCACCGCTTGTGGCTCTGGCCCTTGGGGAACCCACAGAGGCTGGGGCTCAGGTGGTAGTGGTGGAGGAGGTCCATCCGGTGGCGTCTCTGGCCTGCATGTCTGTTTTGTGTGCCTTCGTGTTCCTTGAGGGGCAGGGACTTTTCTGAGGCGGCTGGCGTGCCAGCGTGATCCATTGCTCATCATGAATGTGGCGGGCCCCAGTTGTCGACTGACCTGCAAGGGGTCCGACCAGAATGAGGCCATTTTGTTGCACCGCTGAGGCCGTCGGGCTCGGACCCAGTCTGACACTTGAATGATCGACTTCTTCACCCTGTGTGCCTTGTCAAAACGCTGTTTCATTGCTCTTTGGTGCCTGGTCACTACCTGCTGTTCTTGGGTGCGCCTAGTCGCCGGTTCTGCTACTCTCTGTGTTCTGAGTCTGTCCAGTGGCAGTTCCATCTCACGACCTAGCATGAGGGATGCCGGGGAGACCTGTGTTGTTGTGTGTTTGCTTGCTCTGTAGTGCATTAGCGTTTGATTCAAAGCAGTTTGGAACGTGCACCCCTGGACCAGGTGCGCTCTGATGCCGTTCTTCAGCGTTTGGTTGAAGCGTTCCACCCCTCCGTTAGCTTGTGGGTTGTAGTAGGCCGTGCGGATGTGTTTGATTCCCTTGTTGCTGAGATATGAGGAGAACTCGGCAGAGGTTAGCTGGGGCCCATTGTCCGTGGTAAGGGTGAGGGGTAGGCCCCACCTTGTGAACAGGCTGTCTAGGATGTCCATGATGGCCTGTGCTGTGACAGTTCCGACAGGAACCACTTCTGGCCACTTAGAGTGGAGGTCATACACCACCACCAGGAAGCGCTGATGGTGAGGGATTGCGTGTCCATGGATCTCGCCACAGATGTCCAGTTGGATGTGCTCCCAGGGGTGGGACGGCCATGCGAGAGGCTGCAGGGGGGGTGGGGCGGACTGTCCTGTTTTCCCACTGAGGAGGCATGCAGCACAATCCCTGACCAGGGCTTCAATGTCGTGGTCGATGCCTGGCCACCACACAAGGTCTCGACATCGCTGTTTGACCTTGACTATGCCCAAGTGACCCTCGTGCGCCATGGATAGAACACGCGCACGCAGGCCACTCGGGACCACAGTGCAAAACCCTCGAGAGACACAGACTTCTTCCCAGCAAGAAAGTTCGTGCTTCACTCTGGCGAAAGTCGCCAGCTCTTCCGGCACATGTGCTGGCCATCCAGTGCGTATGTAGGTGCGCAGGGTAGACAGTGTGGGATCCTGTTCCGATGCTTGCTTCAGCTCCTCCAGTGAGACGACTGACTGAAGAGGAGCGTAGAGCATTTGTACAAGCTCTGTTTTGTTGTCGTCTGGCAAGACGGTCGGAGTAGGAGCGTCAAAGGAGCGTGAGAGGAGGTCTGCCACCACGTTATCCCTCCCCGGAGTGAACTTCAGCTGATAGTCATACTGTCTGAGGCGGTCGGCCCATCTGTGCAGCCGAAGTGGCTTGTGGCCAGTTCCTGATGCTGACAGTAGCGTTGTGAGGGACTGGTGGTCGGTTCGGAGTGTGAACAGACGGCCATATAGGTAGAGGTGCCACCTTTCGCACGCCCAGACACAGGCCAGTGCTTCTCGTTCGCCCACAGAGTACCGTTGTTCTGTGGGGCTCAGGGCCCTTGAGGCGAAGGTGACGGGCCTCTCAATGCCATTCTGCAGCTGTGAGAGGACAGCTCCTAGTGCTCCAGCTGAGGCGTCACATGTGACAATGGTGTGGCAGACGGGGTCAAAGTGAGCCAAGACTGGGGCTGTGGTGAGCTGGCTCTTCAGTGAGCGGACCGCGTCTGAGCAGGCTGCCGTCCAGGCCCATGGCTCATCCTTCTTGAGGAGCTGGCGAAGGGGCGCTGTGGTCTGAGAGTAGTGGGGCAGAAACCGGAGGTAGTAAGCTGTCATGCCCAAGAATGAGGCCACCTGAGAGGCTGAGGTCGGTTCCGGGATCCGGTGGACGGCTTCAATGTTCGACATGAGTGGGGCAATGCCTTTGGCCGACAGGCGGAAGCCCACAAACTCGACGGCTGGAGCTGCAAAGGTGCACTTTCCACCGTTCAGGGTCAGGTTGTTCCGCAGTAGAGCACTGAATACTCTGTGGAGTCGATAATCATGGATGTGGAGGTCAGGGGCGTGGACCACGATGTCATCCAGATAGACCGCCACCCCAGGTATTCCAGCGAGGATGGTGCTCATCACCTTCTGGAAGCAGCTGGGGGCGGAGCTAAGTCCAAAAGGCATGTGTGTATATCTGAACACGCCAGCATGTGTGACAAAGGCCGTGAGGTCTCTGCTAGCTGCATGGAGGGGTACCTGAAGATAACCCTGACGAAGGTCAAGCTTCGTGAAGATCGTGGAGCCATGGAATTGTGCGGTCAGCTCCTCAGCTGTAGGCAAGGGGTACTTATCCGGGACAACGGCCTTGTTCACAGCACGGAGATCCACACAGGTCCGGATTCCACCGGACTTTTTGGTTGCAATGACCAAGTTTGAAATCCAGGGGGCAGCGTTGACTGGCTCAATGATGCCTGCATCCAAATGTGACTGGAGATCTTTTGTGACGTCATCACGCAGTGCAAAGGGAATGCGCCGCAGGGGCTGCATGACTGGGGTCACTTCCGGATTCACTAGGGGCCTGTGAGTAAAGGCTGTGAGGCAGCCCAGTCCATCAAACAGAGTCGGCCAGTTCTGTTGCTATGTGCAGGTAACCTGGTAGATAGCTGACCCACTGTCATCTCTCAGTGTGAATCCCAAGCCTGTGAAGAGGTCGAGGCCCAGGAGGTTGGCACCCCGCTTTGCAACATGAAATGTGAATGATGGCAGATGTTTGGTGCCGTAGTGTAATGGGACCTGGAGGGTGCCTACAATGTCTATCTTAGATCTACCGTACCCACACAGGGCAGTGGAGGGCTGTTGGAGTGGTAGGTGACTGAAAAACTTGTAGTAAGTGGCAAGGTTGAGCAACGACACCGCAGCGCCAGTATCCAGCAGCAAAGGCAAACCCACCTCACCCAGCTGCACAGTGCATGTCCTGAATGACACATGGTTGGTGGAGACGGTTCGGATTTCCGTGTGTTCATGTTGAGAGTGAGATGAAACTAAGGGCCTGTTCTGGGTGGAGCTAGTAGCAGGGGGAGAACGACACACTTTCGCAAAGTGATTGTATTTTGAACAGTTCTTGCATATTTTCCCACGGGCTGGGCAGTTTGAAGCCCTTGAATTGTGAGAGCTAGCCCCACAGTTGCCACAGCTAGTTCTGTTTGTTTGTCTGTGTGCCTGCTGCACGGGCATGTCGGTGTCTGTGTCCATGCAGCTATCGACGCGGGAGGGCGTGCGCAGCGCGTGATCGTTGTAGTGCGCCTGCTCGGGCTGAAGCTGCTGTGTGAGAATGGCTGGGGGCCGAGTGTATGCTGCAGAGCTGTCTGTTAGCATAGAAGAGCATTCCAACGCCGCTTCAACCTGGAGTGCTATTTTAATAGCTCCATCTAGTTGTAAATTATCCGATTCCAAAAGCAGTTTCTCCCTTGTCTTTTCACATAACGTCCCCTCTATCAACTGATCCCTGATGATCTCGTCCTGAAGTGTCCCGTAGTTACAAGAGCTAGCCAAATCCCTCAGATTAGCCACGTAGCTTTGAATGGACTCACCCGGCCGTTGGTGTCTCTTCCGTAGCCGGTAGCGTCGGAGGAGCACTCGCTCTTTCCCGGCGAAGTGGTTCCGTAAGAGGCTGACTGCAGCAGTGAATGTAGGAGCCGATCCAAGCGCTCTGAAAATCCTCTGTCCCTCTGTACCAAGGCAGTGACGGAGCAGTGCTGTCCTCCGCTTGTCGGAGATTGTAGAAAAGTCCATAGCTTCTAGATAAGTGTTAAAACTATCAAGCCAGTTATTCCACGGGACTGGAGGTTCGCCAGGCACGGCGAGGAATGGTGCTGGCGGTGGTAAACTGAATTCAGCCATCTTCGTCGCCAATGTTATATCTAGCCTAGTTGTAGAAGAACGGACATCTGCACAGTTTCACATTGAACATCACTCTGTCGTTTAATGACATGTGCCACGCATTCTGACAACCCATTCATCCGTAACGCAGCACACTGTCGTAAACCATAACAACGTACAGTACGACGTACATAACAGTTAACTAACAGGGAAATCTCTAGAAAGTTGAGTGAAGTTCAATCTCGTGCATCTCTCAGTTGGCTGATACAGTATTTATTCTGCGCGGTAGTCCCGGGGGAGCTGCGCGGCAGTCTCGAGGGAACATTGCTCACAGGTATGCTTACAGCTGTCACACATGTATGCATGTAAACACAGGCAATAGTATGTAAATTAATGCTGCATTTCCCTGCCGATTGAAATTGAATCTGGCACTAAATCCCCCCATATTCTAACTGCTATACCTTTTCAGCAGTTATTCAAAAAGAGCCCAGATAAAACCCTTTTATCACAATCCTTTCATGCTAGGTTTTAATTTAACTTGTAGATTTAGACTTTGCTATTCATTTGTGAGCCAATGCTCAAATTATGATGTAATGGACAATAACTAATTAAGTAAATCCAATAACTTTGAAGTTGTATGATTTATTGAAAAAACTGCAAAGTGACAATGCGAAATGATTACACTGTCCCTGATAGGCTACACGTCCCGCAACGCGGCGAACATGTGAGCAGAGCATTATGAGCGAATTCATCGAGGCATATGCAGCCCTAAAAGGAAAATGCAATCATCTGCGTTGTGTGTGCAACATGGGCCCCCAATGGATTGGCTTGATGAAGAGTAGTGCATTCCAGCTAAACGATCAGGCCACCGGCAATACTTCACACTATTTGAGGATTACACATCATTTAGAGCCCCTAAGAATATTTCTGTCTTCCTAAACACAACATTGTTATAGCTTTTTCCTGATAGGATCATGGAGCCTTTTTCCTAATTATGTTTTCCCCTGCTGTTTCAGGTGCTGGTCCTTGCCTTATCTGTACAAGGAGAAGGCATTATTTGATTTGCTGATGGCAAATAGGCATTGTAGGCATCTGGTGATGGGATTGGTATGAATATGAGTATCACAGACTCTGTTGTACGCCTAATATCATGTGCATAAATATCAGATATATCAGATAAACAGATTTTGTGGGTGGTCTCTCAGAGCTCATGCGAGAATTAAACAATGAGTTAATAAGTCAAACCAACAGATTGCAATCATGACCCCATTTTCTAAATTCAACCACCTCCTCATTTGACCCCGGCCAAATGAATAT
This sequence comes from Coregonus lavaretus, assembly GCF_964263955.1. NCBI lineage: Eukaryota > Metazoa > Chordata > Actinopteri > Salmoniformes > Salmonidae > Coregonus > Coregonus lavaretus. The sequence continues at coordinate 17,089,787 of NC_140012.1, read as the reverse complement.
GCCTCACATATTGTTCAGATTCATATCTCCAGTCTCTTGCTGCAGTCCAACATAGAAGAAATGTATGCATTATTAGTTGAATCACCTCACTTCATATTCCCAAGACTCAATACCTTTTCATCTGTGTCTTCAGGCAGGAGAAGCAACATATTTCAATTTTTTTTACCTTCAGGTTTCTTTTTTCTTGTTATGAGGTGTGACAAATGGAACAATGATGATCGTTAATATTCCGTCCTTGAGACGGTGACACTCACCTTTATATCATATTATTTCCAACAAACATCTAACAGTTTCATTCACACTCTGTGAGCAGATTTCTTCCTCAGGGTTTCCAGGGTGAGATGTGGAATACTGCTCTACAGCACCATGGTCTTCATTATTGCCCATCCGCTCCATCTCAGTATTAGATGAAGTCAGATGAAACTAAAGGAAAACATAGATGAAGATAGAAACCATGAGGTCTGATGAGAGAAATCCCATCAGAGGCTTGATCTCTGGTCTTCATTACAGCAATGACAGCATGTCAAGGCTCAGAGATCGTCCATGATGAATTCCTGTAAGCAACATCTGGAGCCAAGAGCCCAACAGCATGCATGGAAGTGTTAAGATATCAGAGTCAGCGATCACTTTAGTATTTTGAGTAATTCTGACCATCTGTTCAGGATGAGCATGAGGAGGGGTCAATTAACGAGTCATCACTGGCTTCAGGGGAAGGCTGACATCAAACTTAGCTTATCTAAGGACTACTTAGATAATTGGCTGCTGTACAGGTCTACATTAAAGAAGCAACAGTTTCTGTCTGTCGCCTCAAAAGGAAGAGATATTTGAAGACAATCTATGGGATCAAAAGATGTAAAATCAGGAATGAATGACTCAATATAGATGGAAATGATAATGGGAGCACACAGTCATACCACATATGATTTCTTTGTAGCTTATGGAACAAACAGTGAGTGGTCAAATACTTTTTGGTTTTGTTGTCAGCAAAGGCTATTGGTAAATAGTGCAGACACAGTCACACTATCAGTGATGTGAATAAATAGCAGAGAAGCCCTTTAATACAATTTAGTGTTGTCACATCTAATCATATCTGTTGTCTCTTTTGTTTGGAAATGTTATCACATTTTGGCTTCGTATCGTTTGTAGAAACAGTCAGTCTTTTTTTACATAACAAAGGGGTAATTACTTTATGGTTTCAACAAAACTATTATTGATATAAGTGAATGGGAATTCAAATCAAATCAACGTTAATTGATCGTGTAAACAGTTTTGCAGATGTTATCGCAGTTGCAGTGAAATGCTTATGTTTCTAGCTCCAATAATGCAGTAATATCTAGCAATACAATAACAATACACATATAATCCTAAAGAAAAAGAGAAAAAAAAGATTCATTAAAACATATTAGAACGAGCAATGTCAGAGTCCGGAATATTACAAAAATATATGTATGTGAATGGTCTGTATAGACAGTATATGAATAGAAAAGGTGTGTACAACAGTAGCTATATAGGATGAGCCATGACTAGAATTAAGCAATAAGGCCCGAAGGGGTGTGGTATATGGCCAATATACCACGGCTAAGAGTTGTTCTTACGCACGACGCAAAGCGGAGTGCCTGGATACAGCCCTTAGCTGTGGTATATAGGCCATATGCCACTAACCCCTGAGGTGCCTTATTGCTTTTATAAACCGGTTGCCAACACAGGAAGGCAAGGGAACTACACATCTAAATTGAAAATGTTGCTTTAATAAATACATTCATAATAAATACAGTACCAGTCAAAAGTTTGGACACACCTAGCTATTCCAGGGTTTTTCTTTATTTTTACTATTTTCTACATTGTAGAATAATAGTGAAGACATCAAAACTATGACATAACACATATGGAATCATGTAGTAACCAAAAAGGTGTTAAACAAATCAAAATATATTTTAGATTTTAGATTCTTCAAAGTAGCCACCTGTCACGATCGTCGTAAGAACCTGACCAAGGCGCAGCGTGATAGGCGTACATCTTTTAATGAGTACTTTAACACATTGTCACGATCGTCGTAATGAGCGGACCAAGGCGCAGCGTGATATGCGTACATCTTTTAATGAGTACTATAACAATACAACAAAACGATACGTGAAGTCCTAAGGTAACAAAACACAAGCCTCTCCGGAACAAGATCCCACAAATGACAAGTGCACAACAGGCTGCCTAAGTATGGTTCCCAATCAGAGACAACAAGACACAGCTGCCTCCGATTGGGAACCACCCCGGCCAACACAGAAACACACGATCTAGAAAAGAACACATAGAAAACAAAACATAGACACTACACATATAAACTTAACACCCTGGCTCAACATATAAGAGTCCCCAGAGCCAGGGCGTGACACACATGAACAAAACAACAAAATGATACGTGAAGTCTAAAGGTTCACCAACACAAACCTATACAGATCAAGATCCCACAATAAACTAGTGCCAACCGGCTGCCTAAGTATGGTTCCCAATCAGAGACAACGAGAATCAGCTGCCTCTGATTGGGAACCACCCTGGCCAACATAGAAAACACAAACTAGAATAAACACATAGAAACTACAACATAGAAACTAACACCCTGGCTCAACATAAAGAGTCCCCAGAGCCAGGGCGTGACACCGCCCTTTGCCTTGATGACAGCTTTGCACACTCTTGGCATTCTCTCAACCAGCTTCATGAGGTAGTCACCTGGAATGCATTTCAATTAACAGGTGTGCCTTGTTAAGTTAATTTGTGAAATTTCTTTCCTTTCCTTAATGCATTTGAGCCAATCAGTTGTTTTTTATTTTATTTTTATTTCACCTTTATTTAACCAGGTAAGCCAGTTGAGAACAAGTTCTCATTTACAACTGCGACCTGGCCAAGATAAAGCAACACAGAGTTACATATGGGGTAAAACAAAACATAAAGTCGAAAATACAAGTATTTGATACACTGCCGATTTTGCAGGTTTTCCTACTTACAAAGCATGTAGAGGTCTGTAATTTTTATCATAGGTACACTTCAACTGTGAGAGACAGAATCTAAAACAAAAATCCAGAAAATCACATTGTATGATTTTTAAGTAATTAATTTGCATTTTATTGCATGACATAAGTATTTGATACATCAGAAAAGCAGAACTTAATATTTGGTACAGAAACCTTTGTTTGCAATTACAGAGATCATATGTTTCCTGTAGGTCTTGACCAGGTTTGCACACACTGCAGCAGGGATTTTGGCCCACTCCTCCATACAGACCTTCTCCAGATCCTTCAGGTTTCGGGGCTGTCGCTGGGCAATACGGACTTTCAGCTCCCTCCAAATATTTTCTATTGGGTTCAGGTCTGGAGACTGGCTAGGCCACTCCAGGACCTTGAGATGCTTCTTACGGAGCCACTCCTTAGTTGCCCTGGCTGTGTGTTTCGGGTCGTTGTCATGCTGGAAGACCCAGCCACGACCCATCTTCAATGCTCTTACTGAGGGAAGGTGGTTGTTGGCCAAGATCTCGCGATACATGGCCCCATCCATCCTCCCCTCAATACGGTGCAGTCTGCCTGTCCCCTTTGCAGAAAAGCATCCCCAAAGAATGATGTTTCCACCTCCATGCTTCACGGTTGGGATGGTGTTCTTGGGGTTGTACTCATCCTTCTTCTTCCTCCAAACACAGCGAGTGGAGTTTAGACCAAAAAGCTATATTTTTGTCTCATCAGACCACATGACCTTCTCCCATTCCTCCTCTGGATCATCCAGATGGTCATTGGCAAACTTCAGACGAGCCTGGACATGCGCTGGCTTGAGCAGGGGGACCTTGCGTGCACTGCAGGATTTTAATCCATGACGGCGTAGTGTGTTACTAATGGTTTTCTTTGAGACTGTGGTCCCAGCTCTCTTCAGGTCATTGACCAGGTCCTGCCGTGTAGTTCTGGGCTGATCCCTCACCTTCCTCATGATCATTGATGCCCCACGAGGTGAGATCTTGCATGGAGCCCCAGACCGAGGGTGATTGACCATCATCTTGAACTTCTTCAATTTTCTAATAATTGCACCAACAGTTGTTGCCTTCTCACCAGGCTGCTTGCCTATTGTCCTGTAGCCCATCCCAGCCTTGTGCAGGTCTACAATTTTATCCCTGATATCCTTACACAGCTCTCTGGTCTTGGTCATTGTGGAGAGGTTGGAGTCTGTTTGATTGAGTGTGTGGACAGGTGTCTTTTATACAGGTAACGAGTTCAAACAGGTCCAGTAAATACAGGTAATGAGTGGAGAACAGGAGGGCTTCTTAAAGAAAAACTAACAGGTCTGTGAGAGACGGAATTCTTACTGGTTGGTAGGTGATCAAATACTTATGTCATGCAATAAAATGCAAATTAATTACTTAAAAATTATACAATGTGATTTTCTGGATTTTTGTTTTAGATTCCGTCTCTCACAGTTGAAGTGTACCTATGATAAAAATTACAGACCTCTACATGCTTTGTAAGTAGGAAAACCTGCAAAATCGGCAGTGTATCAAATACTTGTTCTCCCCACTGTATGGTGTCCAGGGCACAGATGGGGGCTGAGGGGGGTCTGTAGCAAGCGGCAACAGTGAGACTTATTTCTGGAAAGGTGAACAGCTCAAACTGTTTGGGCAGAGACCTGGATAGTATGATAGAGCTCTGCAGGCTCTCTCTACAGTAGATTGCAACTCCACCCACTTTGGCAGTTCTATCTAGACGGAAAATGTTGTAGTTGGGGATGGACATTTCAGAATTTTTGGTGGCCTTCCTAAGCCAGGATTCAGACACTGCTAGAACATCAGGGTTGACGGAGTTTGCTAACACAGTAAATAACTCAAACTTAGGAAGTAGACTTCTGATGTTAACGTGAAGAAAACCAAGGCTTTTACGGTTACAGAAGTTGTGTTGTGACAAGGTAGGGGTGGTATACAGAAGATAGCCCTATTTGGTAAAAGACCAAGTCCATATTATGGCAAGAACAGCTCAAATAATCATAGCGAAACGACAGTCCATCATTACTTTAAGACATGAAGGTAAGTCAATCCGAAAAATTTGAAGAACTTTAAAAGTTTCTTCAAGTGCAGTCGAAAAAACCATCAAGCGCTATGATGAAACTGGCTCTCATGAGGACCGCCACAGGAATGGAAGACCTCTGCTGCAGAGGATAAGTTCATTAGATTTACCAGCCCAAATAAATGCTTCAAGTAACATACACATCTCAACATCAACTGTTCAGAGGAGACTGCGTGAATCAGGCCTTCATGGTGGAATTGCTGCAAAGAAACCACTACCAAAGGACACCAATAAAAAGAAGAGACTTGCTTGGGCCAAGAAATACAAGCAATGGACATTAGACCGGTGGAAATCTGTCCTTTGATCTTATGTGTCTAAATTTGAGATTTTTAATCCCAACCACTGTGTCTTTGTGAGACGCAGAGTAGGTGAACGGATGATCTCCGCATGTGTGGTTCCCACCGTGAAGCATGGAGGAGGAGGTGTGGGGGTGCTTTGCTGGTGACACTGTCGTGATTTATTTAGAATTCAAGGCACACTTAACCAGCATGGCTACCACAGCATTCTTCAGCAATATGCCATCCCATCTGGTTTGCGCTTAGTGGGACTATCATTTGTTTTTCAACAGGACAATGACCCAAAACACACCTCCAGGCTGTGTAAGGGCTATTTGACAAAGAAGGAGAGTGATGGAGATGAACTGGCCTTCACAATCACCCGACCTCAACCCAATTGAGATGGTTTGGGATGAATTGGACCGCAGAGTGAAGGAAAATCAGCCAACAAGTGCTCAGCATATGTGGGAACTCCTTCAAGACTGTTTTAAAAGCATTCCAGGTGAAGCTAGTTGAGAGAATGCCAAGAGTGTGCAAAGCTGTCATCAAGGCAAAGGGTGGCTACTTTGAAGAAGTACACTTTTTTGAGTACTACATGATTCCCATATGTGTTGTTTCATAGTTTCATAGTTTCATTATTCTACAATGTAGAACATAGTACAAATAAAGAAAAACCCTTGAATGAGTAGCTGTGTCCAAACTTTTGACTGGTATTGTACATTACGCCAGAAAGAGTAGTCAGGACAAAAGTCTCGTTGCTAGACTGGTTGCTATGCAACATAACCACAGGCTAGCAAGCAAGCTTACATTAAATGTATTCAAAAACCAAGCATTAGAGCCACTTCTAGAGTGACTAACACATGCCAATTATTTATAAATTTTGATCTGAATGTTGCCATTTTATTGTGCACGAATGAAAAAATTGTCCCATGTTATCGTTTGTTGTTGGCTTGCCCATGTTGTTGTTTGTTGGCTCCATGCTGCTGGAAATGGATGCCGTTCTTTTAGCTGGGGGAGCTGCTGCTGTGTTGTCAGAGAGCATAGTACTCCACCGCTTCCTCGCTTCCAGATTTGGCCTCCAGTAACTTTGAAGAGAGGTTTTGAATATGTGTCCTCTGACAGACAGTATTTATTGTGCCTCTAGTCAAGCATCCGACAGTTTCTGGATCATGGTGGTTCGGAGGCAGTGGTTTGTATTAATCTGCGACGGGCCAGCTATTTTGCAGATCTTTGGCAGCATTGTTGCGAGGGTGTTCACTCCTATCGGCTCTTTTGTGTACCTGAAACATATAAGACAAAATAACGCTAATAGTTAGGCCTACATAGCTACCGGTTAATTGTCAGGGTACATTAGAATGATTTAGCTAGCTAGCTAGCTAACAGTTCACAGTTGGGCAGCTTTGTCGCGCCCCTCTTTCCTCAACTTTTTAATTATGCCTACAGACACATTGTTGCTCATGTGAATTCGGTGTCCTTCTGTATACTCCATGCCAAACTGAGAGGAGGTCATTGATATGTTGTTTCAAACAAGCTCTGAGTCCAGCGTTGCTGCTAATCCCATATTCTTCGCCATTCATGTTTCTCACTGAACCATAAAAGTCCTGTGGAATGATTTTCAGCTTCGTTTTTGTTGTATTCCCAAACACACAATGTATCCCTTTTTCTGCACACCAGTCGGTAATGCAGGTAAGATCCCACTTTCTTTGTTTCACAATGTTCTTTTCATTTCGTTTCTCTCAAGTTCATCTAAACGCTTTTGAGGCTGTTCTGAGGGCAAAAGGGGGTGCAATTCAATATAAGGAAGGTATTCCTAATGTTTTGTACACTCAGTGCACATGTAAAATGGGTTAAACAGTATGTAAACATGATTAAAGTGACCAGTGTTCAATGACTCTGTACATAGGACAGCAATCTCAAAGGTGCAGGGTAGAGTACCGGGTGGTAGCCGGCTAGTGACAGTGTGTAAGGTTTAGGGCAGGAATAATGGATGGAGGCCGGCTAGTGATGACTATTTAACAGTCTGATGGCCTGGAGATAGAACCTGTCTCTCTGTCCCAGCTTTGATGCACCTGTACCCGCCTTCTAGATGGTAGCGGGGTGAACAGGCCGAATTTCTTCAGCCTCCTGAGGTTGGTGTGAAGGGAGCATTTCATGTCCTCAGTGATGTGCACGCCGAGGAACCTGATGCTTTTGACCCTCTCCACTGCGGCCCCGTCTGTGTATGGGGGCGTGCTCTCTCTGAGTCTCCTGTAGTCCACAATCAGCTCCTTCGTTTTGTTGAGGCAGAGGTTATTTTCCAGGCACCACTCTGCCAGGGCTCTCACCTCCTCCCTGTAGGCTGTCTCATTGTTGTTGGTAATCAGGCCTACCACTGTTGTGTCATCAGCAAACTGGATGATTGAGTCAGAGACGTGCGTGGCCACGCTGTCATGGGTGAACAGGGAGTACCCCTCTGGGGCCCCCATGTTGAGCATCAGCATGGCGTAGGTGTTGTTGCCTACCTTCACCACCTGGGGTTGGCCCATCAGGAAGTCTAGGACCCAGTTGCACAGGGAGGGGTTCAGACCCAGGGCCATGAGCTTAGTGATGAACTTGGAAGACACTATGTTGTTGAAGGCTGAGTTGTAGTCGATGAACAGAATTCTTACATGGGTATTCCTCTTGCGCAGGTGGGATAGGGCAGCATGCAGTGCAATGGCGATTGTGTCATCCGTGGATCTGTTGGGGCAGTATGCAAATTGTAGTGGGTCTAGGATGTCGGGTAAAGTGGAAGTGATATGATTCTTAACTAGCCTCTCAAAGCACTTCATGATGACAGAAGTGAGTGCTACAGGACAATAGTCATTTAGTTTAGTTACCTTCACTTTCTTGGGTACAGAAACAATGGTGGGAATCTTGAAGCAAGTGGGGACAACAGACTGGGTTAGGGAGAGATTGAATATGTCCGTAAACACTCCAGCTAGCTGGTCTGCACATGCTCAGAGGACGCGGCTTGGGATGCCATCTGGGCCGGCAGCCTGCTAAGGGTTAACAAGCTTGAATGTCTTACTCACATCAGCCATGGAGGTTGGGAGCACACAGTCCTTGTGAGCAGCGGGGGCCCACGTTGGCAGCTCTGTGTTGTTTTCCTCAACGCGGGCGAAGAAGGTGTTTAGCTTGTCTGGGAGCAAGGCATCGATATCTGCGACTTGGATGGCTTTCCCTTTATAATCCGTGATTGTCTGGAGTTCCTAATGAGCCGTTGAATTGTGACTCTACTTTGTCCCTGTACTGTCGTTTTGCCTCTTTGATTGCCTTACGGAGGTCATAGCTGGTCTGTTTATACACGTCCATGTTGTCACCTTGCTGTGGTTAAATGCTGTGGTTCGAGCTTTCAGTTTTGCGCAAATGCTACCATCTATCCTCAGTTTTTGGTTCTAATCATCACAGTAGGAACAACATCCTCTATGCACTTCCTGATGAACCCAGTCACTGAGTTAGTGCATACGTCAATACTATTCTCAGAGGCGACAAGGGAAATTTCCCAGTTCACGTGATCAAAACAGTCTTAAAGCATAGATTCCGATTGGTTAGATCAATGTTGAACAGTTCTTACTGTGGGTGCTTCCTGCTATGGGCGGGGAGGAGCAGGATGGAGGTGTGGTCTGATTTGCGTAAGGGAGAGCGGGGGAGGGCTTTGTTGCCATCCCAGAAGGGAGAGTAACAATGGTCAAGCGTGTTCTCTCCGCATGTAACACAGGAGATGTATTGATAGAATTATGGGAGCGATTTCCTCATATTTCCTTTATTTGTAAAAAAAAAAACAGTCTTTTTCCCTACGGACTTGGGAGAGGCGAAGGTCGAGAGCCATGCGTCCTCCGAAACACAACCCTGCCAAGCCGCTCTGCTCACTTAACCCAGAATGTGTCGGAGGAAACACCGTCCAGCTGGCGACCGAAGTCAGTTTGCATGCGCCCGGCCCGCCACAGGGAGTTACTAGAGCGCGATGGGACAAGGAAATCCCGTCCGGCCAAACCCTCCTCTAACCCGGACAACGCTGGGCGAATTGTGCACCACCTCATGGGTCTCCCGGTCACGGCCGGCTGTGACACAGCCTGAGATCGTACCCAGGTCTGTAGTGATGCCTCAAACATTGCGATGCAGTGCCTTAGATCACTGCGCCACTCGGGAGGCCCCATAGTTCCTTTATTAAAGTCGCCAGCTACAATGAATGCAGCCTCAGGATATGTGGTTTCCAGTTTGCACAAAGTCCAGTATAGTTCCTTGAGAGCCAACGCTGTGTCGACAGATAGAATATGACCACGTCATTAGCCATGGCAAAACATGGATTACAGGACATTTGCTGTAAAACTGCAACATTTTATCTCAGACTCATGACAGAATGTGTAGAATACCAGGAAATTAGCTTTAAGAATGCAACATTCTCTCAGCCTCATTGCAACATGTGTAGAATAGCATGAAATTAGCTATACAACTGCAAATGTTTCTCTTTGCCCCATGGCACAATAGAATTGTAGGAAGTTCAGTTTGTGGGGGCGGGGGGGGGGGGGGGGGGGGATTATGATTACAATGGTTATGGATGTAATTTGCGTAAAGGTTAACATGATTGCCGACTATCGATTCTCAGTGTAAAAAATGCCCATTTGAATTGTTTAGTGCACTTGGATGGAATATGAATACATCTCTATTAGCCATGGGTAATGTTTATTTTAATGTTAATTTGTATTATCTGTTCTCATAAAAGCTAATAGTAAAATGTCTTTACTCTAATGCATTTTCTGAAACAATATAACACTTATATAGAATGTGATAATAATAAGCTACTTACTTTTTTAGCGATATTACGCAAGTCTTGATATACAGGTGCTTTTCAGGGTTTGCTCACCTGTCAATAATGACAACAGGCATACTGCTCAGCATTTGGAAACCCAGAGTAAATTATTGTGGCGTTCTTGACAGACATCAATAACAAACTCAACTTTGTTTTTATCCGACCCAACTTTGACAGTAAATCTTTAAGGACAGAACAGCTCTGTATCTGAAATCCCACCTGCAGGACAACATAATGGCATGGTCCACTGACGTGTGTGCATGCTTGCAAAGGTGAGTTTTTTCTGTCTGCCATCTTGTCTCTGAGAGCACCATGATGCTTCAGAGAGGATTAATCAAATCCCCCAGATTGAATGGTTGTACACAGAGGTGGCTGGCTTCTTGGGTGATACTATATCTACTGACACTCTCCTGTCATTAAAATGGTCTCCCACATCTCAGCATGAAAACCTTAGGTACAATGATGTTTCCCCTGAGCAAGTCTTTCAAAGGAAAGCAGTGGTGTGATCAATGAATAGCATGCTGAACAGCGGAGCCCAACAGATATTTTCTCCAAAACAATTCTATTTGACCTTTAATGCTGAAGTGCACACTTTACTGTAGCTTTGTTCGCCGAAGTCAATAACAATTTGTTGTCAGATGTAAAACATCTTTGTTGAATGTAAGTGTAACAGCAGCAGTAGGTAGAACATAACAGTGTGGGTGAAACACACTAACTACAGGCATTAGTGCAGTACAGAAGAAAGGAGAGGAGAGGATACGAGACACTGGGCTGGTGTTGGTTCATAATGGAGGACCAACGGTAACACATATCTGAGGTATGAATCATTGGGCAGCTGTTGGGGAAATTTGTTAAGCTTTCGCATTTTTAAAGCCCTATAATCTGTTGAACTTTGCAACATCTCACTTGCTATTGAGTTGGCCAGCCTCCCCCCTGAGAGGGATCTTACATTTCTGTGATTGATCAGGCTCCAGTATTTAATCATCAATGTAGCACCTTTTGTGATAATGCAAACTAAACACCTATATACAATGAATAATTAAAAGGTGGTATTGATAGAATAATAAAATGCTTGCACTGGGAAACATTTGTCAGCGGGTGACAGGTCAGGATCAAGGCACAGCAGTATTTTTTTTTTTACCAACACTGCTATTTTAGTTGTTATTTAGTTGTTACAAGAACAGCAGTGGCAAACTGGGACATCCTGGGTTAAAACTGAAAAATCTGGTGTTCTCAACACTTGATATGTGTGCTAAACCATTGGTTGAGATAGTTGAGGAAGGAGGATCACACCAATAGACTTGTCAGCTACTGTAGAATCAGACAGCAAACTATGAGTGGCCCACAGAGTCTCAGCAGTCTGTGGAGAGCTCCTTGACTGGCAGATGGAAATCCTGCACCTGACATGTCAACCTCCATTATCCTGCACCTGACATGTCTTCTTACATGACCTAATAACTTAATCATGCCCTCATAGCCAACTAGCCATACATCTGGCACCAGTGCAACCAAGTCTGGAACCAGCAATGCAACTTCCAAAAGGAGCGTAATCTCCCAACCCGCAGAATCGATGTATTTCAACGTAATCGTTAAGAGTGTGGGCTGAGAAAAAATATGAAACCATAGTCTGATTGAGATAGTTTATGATCAAACCAATAGTCATGTGGCAGCTACTGTACCATGTGACAGCAAGCTGAGAGCCCCACAGTGTCTCAGAGGAGAGAGGTCCATCTCCTTAACTGGCAAATGGACCTCCTGCACCCTACATGTCAACCTCCATTATGTCTTCCTACATGACCTAATAACTTAATCAGTGGCTTTGAAGCCAACTAGTGATGCATCAGGCACCAGTCCAACCTCGTTGGCAACCAGTCCCGTCACTCCATCATAGAATCAATCCAAATGACAAAATGTATTGTGGCTACATCTTTAGACTGTGAATGAGCTAGCATCCAATTCACATCTCAAGTTCTCCTTTTAAAAGATGTACGGTGTCCATATTAGGACGCTCGCAGTAGAAGTTGAGTCAGCAGGAGTTGTGTCAGACTGATTTCAGTAAGAGTCAAGTCGATCTCAGTAAGAGCTGAGCCGATCTCAGTAAGAATTGAGTCATTCTCATAAGGAGTTGAGTCAGTCTCAGAAAGAGTTTAGTCAGCAGGAGTTGAGTCAGTCTCACAAGGACTTGAGTCAGTCTCAGTAAGGAGTTGAGTCGATCTCAGTAAGAGTGGATAACAATATTTATCATTATCAATAGATATATTAATTGATTGATTGATGGACAAATTATTATTATATTCTAGAATCAATGGCTATATTGTTAATTTAAATGACCATAAAACAACTGTCAATTGTCTGTCAATCACCTCTGTGTTACTTTCAGTTGATTGATTGCAATTTAGACTGAAAATGCAACAACAATAAAACATTATTTAATTTTTTTAAGAAAAACAAGTTAAAAGAAAATGTACTAGTCGGAAGAAGTTGTCTCATCCTCATACCTAATTTTCCCCCAACATCAGACACCCCCTAACTTCGGACACTCTCTAGCGGTTGGAGGACTAAATCACCTTGAGCTCAACATTTAAATGGACTGGAAAATAACGGTAAGTTTTGCGACTAAAGACACCCTTCTAGCTAGCTGACCACTGATTTTCAGTGCAATTTATGTAAGTTAAGTTAGGTTTTGAGAGTTTTCAAAAAAGTTATATACACACATTTTGTGGGACACGCTGTATATTGTAAAATTCGACTGCACGACAGACCACATATCATTTAATTTCCAACTTTTTACCTCTGAAATATAGCTAACAGATTTTCTAATGTTGCTAGTTTAGTTGCTACATTATTTAAAAAAACACATTTTTAGTAATTTAGCAGACGCTCTTATCCAGAGCGACTTACAGTTAGTGAGTGTATACATTTTCATACTGGCCCCCCGTGGGAAACAAACCCACAACCCTGGCATTGCAAGCGCCATGCTCTACCAACTGAGCTACAGGGGACTAGAACAGCTAAGTAAGCAAAAAGGAAAGCATTAGATAATACATATCACGAAAACAGCTGAACGTTGTCAAGCTTTACCGTATCAAAATTGGAGTCCTCTGACGGGGGCGTTTTACACAATCAGAAAAGATTAATTTTGAACCATTAACTTTTTGACACCTATCACTGTTGGCTATGTTTAATCTTACAACAGCTACATAGAGGCAGTATTTAGTCAAATGTTACAATGTATGCAACAATATTAAACTAATTGGGACACAAATTTTCATTACAGATAACATCAAACAAAAAACGTGAGTACACTTTCAGTTATTGTGAAAACTTTCATCATCACCTTTCAATGCCTTAGCTTTGAAATGTAAATGTTTATACATATTCAGATTGAATTATCTTTCTAAAATGTGTATAGTATGCAAAGTTATTTAGCTACATGTATTTACCACCACAGCATGGAGAAAGTCAAGAGGAAACAGTGGAGTGAGGCGGACATGTTCCATGCCATGGAGGACTGCGGGGCAGGGATGGCTATCCGCCAGGCTGCCAAGGTTAGGCATCTTTTGTTTTTAGGAGATTACCACGTGTATGTGAATTTTATCTGCTAGTAACCAAGGTGCATGGTGTACCTCGGCAGACCCTGGCGGACAGGCTGAGCGGCCGGGTGACCCATGGTTGTCGCAGGGACATGCGCTATGTGGTGGAAGGGTTCAAGAAGTGTGGCCTCTTCCCTTTTGACCCTTCAGCCATTGAAGGGTCCTGTTTAATGCCGTCTCAGTCCCTACCGTGTCCCACCACCGCCTCTCCTGGAACCAGCAGCACTGTGCCGTCCATCAGCACCTCCTCCCCAGCGACCACAGGAGGACCCTCAGCCCCTGCTCCAGTCCCAGCCCCAGCTCCAGTCCCAGCCCTAGCTCTAGAAGAGCACCCCCTAATAGAGTGGGGGGGGCTGATAGCGAAGGACCTGGGGCACATCCTTACTGTCCTGAAGTATCGGCTGGACCGATACAGAAGACTCCCTGTGGTCGCCACATGCCTCACCGGGGAGGAATACATGCGCCAGTGGCAGGAAAGGAGTGAGAAGGAGAGGGCCAAGGCAGAGGAGAAAGAGCTTTGTCGGCAGCCCTCAGAACACAGAGGGCACAGGAGAGGGCTGCCATGGATGAGACCATTGACGCCATCGCCTCTGCTGGACCCCCCGCTGGAACCACTCCTGACAGCTGCATCACCACTGCCAGTGCCTCCCAGTGTGCAACACCTGTAGGAGCAGCCGGAGTCTCCCGCTGCAGAAGAAGGCCACGTGCCTACTCTCCCGGTCACACCATCGTCGGCCCCTCAACCCCACCATTACAAACACCAGCTCCTCCAAGCCATTGTTGGCGGTTTCGTCCACCACCACCACGATGCACACCACCCCCCTGTCTGTCACCACCAATGCGGCCTCCTCTGGACCAACTGCCTCCTCCGTCTCCCCTGGTCACATAGCAGCCTCGTCTGGTGTCCATGCCCCCTGCAATTTGAATACAGCCACCTCCACAGGTAAACACATGTTAAATTACGAAAAAATGACAATTTTATCTGTTTTATAAAACTGCAATGTTTAAACTTTTTTTCTCTCTTTACTTATCTACAGTCCATAGCACCAGCCCTCAAGTCATGTCCACCTCCAAAACTTCTGAAGCTTCCTCCAGAGGTATTGTTGTAAAAAAGTTGAAAAGGGTTTTCATTAAACATGCTTTGTCTAACACAACTTTTTCTCAAACTGCAGCATAGAAAAGGAAGAGAAAAGCTCCACCGGCCACCTCTGTCACGCCACCCATGGCACCGCTCTCAGGTACTTTCTTTTTCTCTCTCTGTTGTATAAATTACTATTGTTGTTGAAGAACTTCTACATTTTGCAAAACCATGTTAATCAATTTGATTATTATTATTTTTTTTTAAATAAAAGAAGACATACCCTGCTGTGCTCGCTGCGGGGACCGTGATCCACCTGCAAACTCCCCTCAGGAGTGTAGGGCCGAGGTGACATGGGTGTGCTGTGACTTCTGCCAGCACTGGTTCCACTGCAGGTGTGTGCAGTGGGATCCAGAGCTGGCGGTGGAGCTGGATTTTTATTGTGATTTTTGTGACAATATAGGGATGGAGGTCGAGATTTAATTGTTTGTTTTGTTTGTTTTCATATTAAATTATTTATTTGAAAAAAATAAAATGTCTAAAATATAATATAGATATTTATTCAACCCATCTTGTGTATTTCTTCCTTTACTTTCCAAGTGCATCTCTGCAACACAAACTCCAACAGTGTTTTCATTGTTTATGTCAAAGCACATTACTGAAATTAGTTTTATTTGATGTAAATTATTCATACTCATTTATATTTTAGTATTAAACTGTTATCTACTTTCTCAAAACATAAGATTAACCTGTAAAACAAATTATGAGACATTATTCGGTTACAACACTGAATATTTTGGTGAACAACCATTTTTTAAGAGTCCACAGGAGGGCGCACCGGGCTACGCAATGAAAAGTTGACAGGCAAATAAATAAGGCTAGCCAACTAGTCAACTATCTAGTAAACACTTCGGATACGAGGTTGGTGTCTCTTTTTTGAACAAAATTAAACGGATATATCTTGCAATTGAACAAAATAGTAAGGTGGCCAATAACTGTATGCCGATAATAAACCGCTTATCAAACCGCTTATCAAAAAGCTGATAATAGTAGTATTTCCACTGAAATGTCAAACATGCTAATTGCTAAACCGTTAGCTAACATTTTTACGACACCAATAATCACAAAACATTGATGGCTTGATCACAAGATAACACTGTTGAAGGTAATATATTTATTAAACGCTGTTGAATATGCCGATAATACGGGGTTCCATGCTAAGAACTTGGTGTCATTCTCAGGAAAAGTGAATCATCCTCATATGAATTTGGTGTGAATCTCTGGATTTTTATTTAATCCTCATTAAAACACGTCATCTTTATTTTACTCATTTTTTTAAATGGTTGTTGCACTTTCAACCTATATTGCAATACATTTACAGTTGTTTTATGGTCATTTAAATTAACAATATAGCCATTGATTCTAGAATAGAATAAAACAAATAATAACAATAATATGTTCATCCATCCATCCATCCATCCATCCATCCATCTATCTATCTATCTATCTATCATGATGAATATTGTTATCAGATGATGTGTCACGATGACGCTGGAGATGTCCAATAGAACAATAACTATACTTGTAATACATTTTTATGACATCTGGTCTGTTTGCCAGGCGGGCGGTCACCTACTGGTTCGAGCCGAGCAAAGGGACAGGGACTGTGGAGGAAGCGAAGCTGTTAGTAGCACAGTGACACCGGTTACATATTGTAGCGACCTTAAACCAACATGTAGCAAACTCTTCATGGGGTTTGGACCTCTTGGTGTAGCGGTTAAGGTGTTGCCTTCGAGTCCCGGTCGGGCCTACCCGCAAATTCGGTACAGTGGTGTCAGAAGTGGGATGGCGCCTGTGAGGCCATCGGAGAAGCGTGTACGTGTGAGAGACTAGGTATAGAGTGTGGGGACATGCTCTCCCAAAGGAAGGGGTTAATGTAGTAACCTTAACCTAACACCTAGTAACCTCATCGAGGGGTTCAGACCTCTTGGCATAACTACACTGAAAAAATATATAAACGCAACATGTAACGTGTTGGTCCCATGTTTGATGAGCTGAAATAAAAGTTCCCAGAAATGTTCCATAGGCACAAAAAGCTTATTTCTCAAAGATGTTGTGCACAAATTTGTTTACATCCTTCTTAGTGAGCATTTCTCCTTTGCCAAGATAATCCATCCACCTGATAGGTGTGGCATATCAAGAAGCTGATTAAACAGTATTATCATTACACAGTTGCACCTTGTGCTGTGGACAATAAAAAGCCACTCTACAATGTGTAGTTTTGTCACACAACACAATGCCACAGATGTCTCAAGGTTTGAGGGAGTGTGCAATTGGCATGCTGACTGCAGGAATGTCAACCAGAGCTGTTGCCAGAGAACTGAATGTTAATTTCTCTACCATAAGCCACCTCCAACGTCGTTTTATAATTTGGCAGTACGCCCAACTGGCCTCACAACCGCAGACCACGTGTACGGTGTCGTGTGGGTGAGCGTTTCGCTGATGTCAATGTTGTGAACAGAGTGCCTCATGGTGGCGGTGGGGTTATGGTATGGGCAGGCATAAGCTACGGACAACAAACCCAATTGCATTTTATTGATGGGAATTTTAATACACAGAGATACCGTGATGAGATCCTGAGGCCCATTGTCATGCCATTCATCCGCCGCCAACACCTGATGTTTCAGCATGATAATGCATGGCCCAATGTCGCGAGGATCTGTACATAATTCCTGGAAGCTGTAAATGTCCCAGTTCTTCCATGGCCTGCATACTCACCAGACACGTCACCCATTGAGCATGTTTGGGATGCTCTGGATTGATGTGTACGACATGTTCCAGTTACCGCCAATATCCAGCAACTTCGCACAGCCATGTGTCGTGCTGCATGAGAAAAATGGTGGTCATGTGTCGTGCTGCATGAGAAAAATGGTGGTCACACCAGATACTGATTGGTTGTCTGATCCATGCCCCTACCTTTTTTTAAAGGTATCTGTGACCAACAGATGCATATCTGTATTCCTAGTCATGTGAAATCCATAGATTAGGGCCTAATGAATTTATTTCAATTGACTGTTTTCCTTATATGAACTGTAACTCAGTAAAATCTTTGAAATTGTTGCATGTTGCGTTTATATTTTTGTTTAATATATTAAGGTGTTGGCTTGACAGTCACTGGATCAGGGTTCAAGTCCCGGTTGGGGCTACCCCCTGAATTCGCTACAATATATACACATTTCTTTAGAAAATTATTAGAGTAATAATCATAATAATATGATTATACTAATAGGTGTGGTTACAGATAGGCAAATCCTATTCTTGATGAAAATAGTTGTACACTTTGACATGCTTGTTAGATCATTATCACCTTCATATTGGCGAAATGTGCAGAAAGTGTGCATTGGCAGTTTAGGAGATTAACTTAACTCATACTGAGACTGCCTCAACTCTTACTGACTCAACTATTACTGACACTGACTTAACTCCTTGTGAAAATCACTCAACACTTACTGAGATTGACTCAACTCCTACTGAGACTGACTCAAATCCTTGTGAGAATTATTCAACTTTTGCTGAGATCAACTCAAATCTTACTGAGACTGACTCAAATCTTAGGCTGAAATTAAACAACCGCCACTTTAATCTGAGGATCGTTAGCTCCAAGCAGAGGTGATTACATTAACTGATGTACAAATGTTATTACGCATCCGAGCACGTAATTCGACCGCATCAAAGTGAACCTTATTTACTTGTCTGGTTTGTTACAAGCAAAAAGTCAAACAGGAAGTACCAATGACACGCTCAATACGGAAGTGGTCCAATGAAGCGGATGCTAAACTACAGGACTGTTTCGCTAGGGCAGACTGGAATATGTTCCGGGAGTCATCCGATGACATTGAGTAGTTTACCACATCAGTCACCGGCTTCATTAGTGCATCGACGAAGTCAAACCCACAGTGACCGTAATTACATATCCCAACCAGAAGCCATGGATTACAGGCAACATCCGCACTGAGCTAAAGGCTAGAACTACTGCTTTCATGGAGCTGGCACCAATCCGGACGCTTATAAGAAATCCTACTACACCCTCTGATGAACCATCAAACAGGCAAAGCATCAATACAGGACTAAGATCAAATCCTACTACACCGGCTCTGACGCTCGTCAGATGTGGCAGGGCTTGCAAACTATCACAGACTACAAAGGGAAACCCAAACACGAGCTGGCCAGTGACTCGAGCCTGCCAGATGAGCTAAATGCCTTCCATGCTCGCTTCGAGGCAAGCAACACTGAACTATGCATGAGAGCACCAGCTGTTCCGGATGACTGTGTGATCACTCTCTCTCCATAACATTCACAAAATGGATTACCAGGACGCGTACTCAGAGCATCCGCTGACAAGCTGGAAAGTGTCTTCACTGACATTTTCAACCTCTCCCTGACCTAGTCTGTAATGCCTACATGTTTCAAGCAGACCACCATAGTCCCTGTGCCCAAGAACCCCAAGGTAACTTGTCTAAATGACTATCGCAACGTAGCACTCACATCTGTAGCCATGAAATGCTTTGAAAGGCTGGTTATGGCTCATATCAACACCATCATCCCAGACACCCTGGACCCACTCCAATTCACATACCGCACCAAAAGATCCACAGATGACGCAATCTCTATTGCACTCCACACTGCCCTTTCCCACCTGGACAAAAGGAACACCTACATTAGAATGCTGTTCATTGACTACAGCTCAGCGTTCAACACCATACTGCCCTCCAAGCTCATCATTAAGCTAAGGACTCTGGGACTGAACACCTCCCTCTGCAACTGGATGCTGGACTTCCTGACAGGCCATCCGCCATGCTGAGCCTCAACACGGGGGCCCCTCAGGGGTGCATGCTTAGTCCCCTCCTGTACTCCCTGTTCACCCATGACTGTGTGGCTGCGCACAACTCGAACACCATCATTAAGTTTGCCAACGACACGACGGTGGCAGGCCTGATCACTGACGATGATGAGACAGCCAATAGGGAGGAGGTCAGAGACCTGGCAGTGTGGTGCCAGGACAACAACCTCTCCCTTAATGTCAGCAATACAAAGGAGCTGATTGTGGACTACAGGAAACGGAGGACCGAGCACGCCCCAATTGACATCGATGGGGCTGTAAGTGGAGCGAGTCGAGAGCTTCAAGACTGAAATGATTTGATATGGGCCCTCAGATCCTCAAAAAGTTATACAGCTGCACCATTGAGAGGATCATACTGGCTGCATCATCGTTTGGTATGGCAACTGCTTGGCATCAGACCGTAAGGCGCTACAGAGGGTAGTGCGTATGGCCCAGTACCTCACTGGAGCCGAGCTCCCTGCCATCCAGTACCTCTATACCATGTGGTATCAAAGGAAGGCCCTAAAAATTGTCAAAGACTCCAGCCACCCAAGTCATAGACTGTTGGCATCAACTCAACTCGCCGTGTTTGGAGGAGGAGGAATGCTGCCTATGACCCCAAGAACACCATCCCCACCGTCAAACATGGAGGTGGAAACATTATGCTTTGGGGGTGTTTTTCTGCTAAGGGGACAGGACAACTTCACCGCATCAAAGGGACGACGGACAGCGCCATGTACCGTCAAATCTTGGGTGAGAACCTCCTTCCCTCAGCCAGGGCATTGAAAATGGGTTGTGGATGGGTATTCCAGCATGACAATGACCCAAAACACACAGCCAAGGCAACAAAGGACTGGCTCAAGAAGAAGCACATTAAGGTCCTGGAGTGGCCTAGCCAGTCTCCAGACCTTAATCCCATAGAACATCTGTGGAGGGAGCTGAAGGTTCGAGTTGCCAAACGTCAGCCTCGAAACCTTAATGACAACCTCTCCCTCAACGTGACCATTACAAAGGAGATGATTGTGGACTACAGGAAAAAAAAGAGGACTGAGCACGCCCCCATTCTCATCGACGGGGCTGTAGTGGAACAGGTTGAGAGCTTCAAGTTCCTTGGTGTCCACATCACCAACGAACTATCATGGTCCAAACACACCAAGACAGTTGTGAAGAGGGCACGACAAAGCCTATTCCCCCTCAGGAGACTGAAAAGATTTGGCATGGGTCCTCAGATCCTCAAAAAATTCTACAGCTGCACCATCAAGAGCATCCTGACTGGTTGCATCACCGCCTGGTATGGCAACTGCTCGGCCTCCGACCGCAAGGCACTACAGAGGGTAGTGCGTACGGCCCAGTACATCACTGGGGCCAAGCTTCCTGCCATCCAGGACCTCTATACCAGGCGGTGTCAGAGGAAGGCCCTCAAAATTGTCAAAGACTCCAGCCACCCTAGTCATAGACTGTTCTCTCTGCTACCGCACGGCAAGCGGTACCGGAGTGCCAAGTCTAGGTCCAAAAGACTTCTCAACATCTTCTATCCCCAAGCCATAAGACTCCTGAACAGCTAATCATGGCTTCCCGGACTATTTGCACTGGCCCCCCACCCCATCTTTTTACGCTGCTGCTACTCTGTTAATTATTTATGCATAGTCACTTTAACTCTACCCACATGTACATATTACTTCAACTACCTCAACTAGCCGGTGCCCCGCACATTGACTCTGCACCGGTACCACCCCTGTATATATAGCCTCCATACTGTTATTTTATTTTACTTCTGCTCTTTTTTTCTCAACACTTTTTTGTTGTTGTTTTATTTTACTTTTTTATTAAAAAATAAATGCACTGTTGGTTAAGGGCTGTAAGTAAGCATTTCACTGTAATGTCTACACCTGTGGTATTCGGTGCATGTGGCCAATACAATTTGATTTGATTAGATTTGACTTGGAGAAGATCTGCAAAGAGTAGTGGGACAAAATCCCTCTGAGATGTGTGCAAACCTGGTGGCCAACTACAAGAAACGTCTGACCTCTGTGATTGCCAACAAGGGTTTTGCCACCAAGTACTAAGTCATGTTTTGCAGAGGGGTCAAATACTTATTTCCCTCATTAAAATGCAAATCAATTTATAACATTTTTGACATGCGTTTTTCTGGATTTTTTTGTTGTTATTCTGTCTCTCACTGTTCAAATAAATCTACCATTAAAATTATAGACTGATCATGTCTTTGTCAGTGGGCAAACGTACAAAATCAGCAGGGGATCAAATACTTTTTTCCCTCACTGTAGGTATAGGCCTAGTTATAACATCATTAATTGAATTCACATTCTGAACATTTGAATGAGAGTACTCTACCTGTAAAGAAATAACTCCCTTATTATTACCCTGCACAAATACTGTGGGACGCATGCATGCACTGGCTCTGACCTCCCTGGTGCTATGGGTCATTTAGTATGGCACTACTATAATATAAAAGACAGCTTCCTAATAAGAAGAGGTGGTGAGGGAGGAGGACGCAGCTGTGCCGGTCAACAGAGACAGATTTAAATGCCTCTCACATCTCCGGTGGGTAAGATAAGGATTTTATCTTGCTCTGTCTGCTGTGAACAGATCCATCCCACAAAGATGCCTTATTTCTCCAAATAATTATTCAGCCATCAAAACAGGCTATGTTATAACAGTTAAGGCCAGGCACCACACCCTCTTGGGGTAATTTTCCCCCCTTAATCATACCACAATCAACTTTTACCAGTTAAACGTAGGCACAAATATAATACTTTTTTTCATTATAATTTTTCGGAAATATCTTATTGAAATATGCAAATTGGATTTGTCTCATTAAATATGTATATTTTTGCATATCGTGCAAATCCATTTTTCTGCACACTGGATGAACGAAATATTTTGGTTTCATTTTGTTAAGGCACTCCCCAATGGGATTTTGTTGTTGTTGTTGAATCCACGTTGTTTCCACGTCATTTCAACCCTCAAAAAATCGATGTGATGAAGTTGAATCAACTTGGAAAACTGAATGGATTTTTCAATAAGTCATCAACGTAAGGGCATTTAGTATTATTTTCACCCAACTTTTTACCTAAATCCAATGACATGGTGAAATGTTTTGTTGATTTCACGTTGAATTCACATTAGTTGAACTCAACCAAATGTCACTGACGTCTGTGCCCAGTGGCTCCAGGATCTGATTTGTCCAAAGCAGATTATGGATAAATAAATGTTTATTCTTTCTATCTGTAAAATACTACATACATGTGCGTAAAAAAAATGTGGGTGCATTTGTCCAAAAGAAAATCTATTCTAGAATAAAACATTTACAACATATCAACATTTCCCTCTGGGCAAGTCTGGAGAATATATCTAAGGATAACCACACAAATATGGTGACTGCAGATGCTTCTGAAGCTGAGAAAAATGAGTTGGCGTGTGAGAAGAGTCTGACTTTCGGGAAATGGTAGTTAAAGTACACTGAATTTAGACTACCAAACGCCAAATGCCTAAAGTATTTAGACCCAATCACCATCTATCTCTTCAAAGTAAGTTACAAAAAAGAGTGCAGTTTGTAACATTCTCTATGAAATGGGCTTTTAAATTATGCGTAATTATTTATTTATGTCCATTTTAAAGTGGTTAAAATTCATTAAAATGTTGCTGACGGTAGTTTGAAAAACGAAAGAAAATATATTTTAATCAAGTTAACATTTTTATGTTTACTTTTTGAAAATACTAATATTAATGGACCAAAATACCAACAAATCTGTAAATAGATAGGTAGAAGGAACAATGTAATTTCAGCCTGTGGAGCCTTGCCTTAAAGGGTAGATATGGAATGCTCAGTACATGGCCTGGCCTCACACCAATTCATGTTCCCAAGAAGAAGCTTTTGGCTGTGGTTGGAGGGGAAAAAAATAGTTTTTCTAAAATGTGGTCAGTCCTGCGTCATGTAGATTTGCTAAATGTTCTGATGTTGATGCTGCTCTTGAGGCAAGGTGGGTGGATACTTTGCGTGAGATCCCAGGTTCAATATTGCACTACAATCCCTGTCAGTTCCAGATATTATTCCCTTCCTAAAAACATATCCAGGCAACCAGTAAGTCAGTGTTATCCAATCGAAATCTTAACTTGATGCTTTGGGTGGGGATTACTGATGTTCACAATCCCAACAGTGGAGAATTGATC
This sequence comes from Coregonus lavaretus, assembly GCF_964263955.1. Lineage (NCBI taxonomy): Eukaryota > Metazoa > Chordata > Actinopteri > Salmoniformes > Salmonidae > Coregonus > Coregonus lavaretus. The sequence continues at coordinate 17,065,853 of NC_140012.1, read as the reverse complement.
CGCACCACTGCAGGTGGCTGGTGGTTCTTGAGTCATTTTATTTTTGGACCAGGCAGACGGACAACCAAAGAACAGATTCATACACACTGTTGAAATTTGAAGACCAGCCCTTGATAGAGTCAAACATTGGGATTTTGTTAAATTGCTATTCAGGTCTGATCAGAATATTAAGAGGTAGGTGAGGTGAAAAATACATACTGTTTAAAAAGGATTGTTGATGCAGTCGAGGCACCATCAGGGTTGTATAGATCTTCATCAGAAAAAAACTATATGGGACATAAAAATACCAATTTTGTTTTTATGTACACTACCGTTCAAAAGTTTGGGGTCACCTAGAAATGTCCTTGAGATATGGCTTTTTCTTTGCAACTCTGCCTAGAAGGTCAGCATCCCGGAGTCGCCTCTTCACTGTTGACGTTGAGACTGGTGTTTTTCTAAGTGACCCCAAACTTATGAATGGTAGTGTATGTTATTGGGATAGATATTTGAGGATATTTTCAGGGCCTTACCACTACTTTTAGTTGCGCTCACTAAATATAGTGTGTGATGGAGAAGAGTGTATTTCTGCCTTCATGCAATCCTCTGTCTTTTCAAATACTTCGACTTCTTCGCTTTTCCTTCACTGCAAGTTCCTTTCAAGTGTCATTTTACATTTCACATTTGTAGGTTTAGCATTAAGCATTTCAAATTGAGTTACATTAACCAATATAAAATTAGTCCTATAGCCTTTGTTGGTTAGCACTGAGCAGGGATTTCCAGAGAAATCGTCTGGCACAGCGGGCTCCTCTGAATCTGTAATTGCACCAGTCTCTCACAACCATTTAATAAGTTACCCCGGATACAATTTTGGTATCACACTGTGAAGGGGGATATCTCAGGGAAATGTTCAAACGGCCCATTAATGTTCAGGTTAACGATTGTCACACTAGGAGCTTAATTTCCCTCCCTGCCCCCACAAAAAAGAAGAACCCCCTCCCCCCAAAGACCAGAGCAATGATGTACTTGGTATTTTTGGGATACCTGTTGTGTGTCTGCACAGGGAAAATATCACCCTGACTCTGTATATTTGAGAGCTGCATATGATGTGCTGAGCAGAAGAGGAGGAGACCGCCTATCCTTCATGCCTCTGTCTTTGCTCAGTACTATTTCTGCAAATTGTCCATCTCAGGGCACTTTAGCTGTATTACGCAATTCCTGTGACAATCACTTACAACTCATTGCCATTTACCTAGCATATTCCAGGCACATTTGGCCTGCCAGAATCAGAATACTGTGCAGACAGACAGTGGCCTGTGCCGACAGAGACACCCTGACCTTTCTCACTCAGCTGAGGGTTACCCTAATATTTTCTTTATCAGGTCACTGAGGATTTAAGTCATTTTATCAGTTCAAATGTACAATACATTTTACACCTGTGTCCATCCTTTTGCCTTTGGGTTTGATATTTGATATTTGCTGCCCCTCAAATTCCTAGCAGAACTACCTGCTCATTTACACTGTGTTTGGATGGGGTTGATATTCAAATCATAGCCTACATTCAGTGCAGAAGCTCATATGTCAGGTAGTGGGGCTTTGCCAAATGTTGACATGTTGAGTGTTGCACTCTGGAGGGATTGCTGTAGCATTTTATGCTAATCTAATCCATAAGATATTTTTTGTTTACTTTTCAGTAAAGCATACTGAGTAGGTCCTGTGTAGCTCAGTTGGTAGAGCATGGCGCTTGCAACGCCAGGGTTGTGGGTTTGTTTCCCACTGGGGACCAGTATGGAAGTTGAAAATGAACCCACTATGAACCCACTACTGTAAATCGCTCTGGATAAGAGTATCTGCTAAATGACTAAAGTGTAGCGGTGAACCACAGATCAGCTGAAATACTAGTATGAAAGCTAATTTCATGAATATCATCCCATAATGGTGCAGAAAAGATAGCATATCAACAATACAGACAGAATACACCCACACACATCTTGAAATGACAATGAAGGGGGATTTTAGAGTGAAACAGAATCTAGAGAGGAATGCAAAAATAAGATGCACAATCTAACTTGTCTAATTAATTTAATCATTCCACATCCATGAAACAACATTTTGATTTTCTGGATAAACAAAGCAGACCCTATAATATATTATAACAACAATTATGTGGAAATTCCTATCCATATGCTTCCAATGTCCAGTCACATAGCACACAGCTAAACCTTTCCCAGATCAGATGAAATGTAGTACATATGGTGGCATCAGATCACTGTCTGTGGGCTTTAATTGCATTTCTGCCTCTAGTATACAATTTCCATCGTCTATGCTGTCAAACATAAAATTGTACATTGCGATCATTTCTCTTATCTCTTTTTGTTATTACACCACTCTCATTCCAAATGGCTGGGCTAGCACTGCCTTCAGAGAACAGAATATGCAGTGATTACTACTATAAATTGGACAAAAGGACTGCTTGACTCATCTTAGCATTGTTTATTTGACGAGATACTGTGTTATGATAAATATCTCATCCAATAGATGTTCATGTTTTCCATCATAGTTGAATATTGATTAAACTTCTGGCCTCAGGGTACCATGAATATTATATATGCAATACAACAAAGTAGGGGTCTCTTGATACTTTGCAGCTTGCAATTCACTTTCTTGAACGAACTGTACTTTCTCGACTATACTCCGTTGAGATATCACCCGAAAATTCCTCCAGCAGAGGGTTGTTAGTGCTAAAAAGTTGTATTACTTCTGGTATCTCTTAATTATTCTGAGAACACTGCATTACGTTAACCTCTATTGAGGCTGTTTTGGAGGAAACAGCCTAATGTAGCTTTTTACAAGTCTAAGTAAAAAAATTAAAAAATACATACTGTTTAAAAAGGACCTGAAGAAGCCCTTTTTCTTCAACATCTCACGATACATGGCCCCATTCCTTCTTTCCTTTACACGGATCAGTCGTCCTGGTCCCTTTGCAGAAAAACAGCCCCAAAGCATGATGTTTCCACCCCCATGCTTCACAGTCGGTATGGTGTTCTTTGGATGCAACTCAGCATTCTTTGTCCTCCAAACACGACGAGTTGAGTTTTTAACAAAAAGTTATATTTTGGTTTCATCTGACCATATGACATTCTCCCAATCCTCTTCTGGATCATCCAAATGCACTCTAGCAAACTTCAGACGGGCCTGGACATGTACTGGCTTAAGCAGGGGGACACGTCAGGCACTGCAGGATTTGAGTCCCTGGCGGCGTAGTGTGTTACTGATGGTAGGCTTTGTTACTTTGGTCCCAGCTCTCTGCAGGTCATTCACTAGGTCCCCCCGTGTGGTTCTGGGATTTTTGCTCACCGTTCTTGTGATCATTTTGACCCCACGGGGTGAGATCTTGCGTGGAGCCCCAGATCGAGGGAGATTATCAGTGGTCTTGTATGTCTTCCATTTCCTATTAATTGCTCCCACAGTTGATTTCTTCAAAAACCAAGCTGCTTACCTATTGCAGATTCAGTCTTCCCAGCCTGGTGCAGGTCTACAATTTTGTTTCTGGTGTCCTTTGACAGCTCTTTGGTCTTGGCCATAGTGGAGTTTGGAGTGTGACTGTTTGAGGTTGTGGACAGGTGTCTTTTATACTGATAACAAGTTCAAACAGGTGCCATTAATACAGGTAACGAGTGGAGGACAGAGGAGCCTCTTAAAGAAGAAGTTACAGGTCTGTGAGAGCCAGAAATCTTGCTTGTTTGTAAGTGACCAAATACTTATTTTCCATCATAATTTGCAAATAAATTCATAAAAAATCCTACAATGTGATTTTCTCAATTTGTCTGTCATAGTTGACGTGTACCTATGATGAAAATTACAGGCCTCTCTCATCTTTTTAAGTGGGAGAACTTGCACAATTGGTGGCTGACTAAATACTTTTTTTCCCCACTGTACGTGTTATTTGAGATGCTAAAGGCAAGAACTTATTACAATTGATCTTAAAATATTTATTTTACATTTTATTCTCCCTTTCATGTTTTATACCCTCTGGAAAATAACAGGTGGAACTTTTGTAAATGTCACTGTTGTTAATACCCACCATAGGCCCAATGTTTTCACAGTACAGTATTGTACTGTTTGTGATAGAGATCTCTCCCTTGCTTCCCTTGTGGAAAAAATAAGACAATCCTTTAACATCTTTTCTTATCTCATTTTCATTCTCCAGACACACATGAAATGGAGTCAAACAGGGATTATTATTTATTTTTATTCAGTTGTGTTTTCGGACTGACTCCACTCCTAAGAATTGTTGCAGGCATCGTATGAAGCGCATCAACAGGAGCCTACTGATGGGGTATGACCTTAAGATAGACTACCGATTATACCAATACCTTAATTAATACCTTGAGAGGAAATATAACTTCTCAAGTAAGATATCCCTGTAGTTAAATCTGCAGGTCTACAGAGAGTCTCATAGCAACTAGCCGTGTATTAAGTATATTTCCTTGATGGGGCTGTTTAATTGAAGTCTAATCCAATCTAGTGTTAGCTTCTTTCAGTTTAATTAATGATGTATAAGGGGATATCATTATGATGGAATGTGTCTTCTTGATTAAGCCTTTTGACCAAATTAAGTCTGCCACTTCTGCTTTACTCATGATATGGTGGTGAAATGTCCACCTCTGGGGGTATGGAACATATTGAGCTTCTTTCAACTCTGATCAATTCACTGTTGAAACGCTGGTGCTCTTTAAGATTCAGCAGGGTGCTAAAAGACAGCCTTGAACACTCTGGTCCCCAGGAATACAAAAATGGAAACAAACATCCCCAAACTACCAAAGTGGTAGATTTCACCCTTAATTAGACATTTTAGAACTGATGTTTGCGGTAGGCAATATACTCGTATTTCTATCCTCAAACAGCCTTTTTAGAATAATTAGTTTTTACTGTGAGATAGCAGTCGCGTGTCAGTCAGGTGTTAGAAAACCAACACATCTCATCTACTGTATTTGTGCAGAGATGGGGTGACTTGACAAGGATCTGTCAACATATGATAGGAGGTGCTTTGAGAGAAGAAGCCTAGTGGATTTGGCCGAGTTGAAAGCACTCGGTGCCTGAAAAAGAGGCTTGAGTCAAACTGGAATGAACTGATGTGCCAGCTGAGCAATGATTAAAAATTCACATCCCCGATACCTGTTCCCCTAGAATGGATTGCCTTGCCGTGGGATGTGAAAAATAATTTATATCACTTATGTTCCCCCAAACATTAGGCCATCCTACACAACCACCATCACTGCAAATCTTTAGTTCTACAGTAATCTTGCTTTTCACTTTGATTTCACATTGTGGATAGGTCATTTTATGAAGACAGGAACTAAAACGGTCATTGTCTGAATAAGATGTATTAAAGACAATACAAACAAACATACAATACTTTTCCATCATTTTTTCCTGGTTGAGATGTGATCTCAGCCATTCAAGCAGCATGTACATTTTTGTTGCATGACTGTTTTGATCTTTATCATATTCTGTTTCTTTCTGAGGAACAGCATGGGAGTGACAAATTGAGGAGACTGATGCCAGGTGTCTGTGAGTCAGTCCTGGAGGGCATCTTTCTGTCTGTCTGTCAAAACAGATCTACCCCCTCTCTGCCCCTTTAAACAGCACTTCCATGTTTTTGCCCATGGCTAGCCTCTGACACTCAATGAGCAAAGCACAGAAGAGTTATCGAAATCAATTCTTGTAAAAAAAAGAAAAAGACTATAGTCAGATAGCCAGAGTGCAGTTTATTATTCAACGTTAATAAATTAGCATCTACAGTGCCTTGCAAAATTATTCATTCCCCTTGGCGTTTTTCCTATTTTGTTGCATTACAACCTGTAATTTAAATTGATTTTTATTTGGATTTCGTGTAATGGACATACACAAAATAGTCCAAATTGGTGAAGTGAAATAAAAAAAATTACTTGTTTCAAAAAATTCTAAAATATAAATAATGGAAAAGTGGTGCATGCATATGTATTCACCCCCTTTGCTATGAAGCCCCTAAATAAGATCTGGTGCATCCAATTACCTTCAGAAGTCACATTATTAGTTAAATAAAGTCCACCTGTGTGCAATCTCAGTGTCACATGATCTGTCACATTATCTCAGTATATATACACTTGTTCTGAAAGGCCCCAGAGTCTGCAACATCACTAAGCAAGGGGCACCACCAAGAAAGCGGCACCATGAAGACCAAGGAGCTCTCCAAACAGGTCAGGGACAAAGTTGTGGAGAAGTACAGATCAGGGTTGGGTTATAAAAAAATATCTGAAACTTTGAACATCCCACGGAGCACCATTAAATCCATTATTAAAAAATTGAAAGAATATGGCACCACAACAAACCTGCCAAGAGAGGGCTGCCCACCAAAACTCACGGACCAGGCAAAAAGGGCATTAATCAGAGAGGCAACAAAGAGACCAAAGATAACCCTGAAGGAGCTGCAAAGCTCCACAGCGGAGATTGGAATATCTGTCCATAGGACCACTTTAAGCCATACACTCCACAGAGCTGGGCTTTTCATGTTGCCAGAAAAAAACAATTTCTTGAAGACAAAAACAAGCAAACACGTTTGGTGTTTGCCAAAAGGCATGTGGGAGACTCCCCAGACATATGGAAGAAGGTACTCTGGTCAGATGAGACTAAAATTGAGCTTTTTGGCCATCAAGAAAACGCCATGTCTGGCGCAAACCCAACACCTCTCATCACCCCGAGAACACCATCCACACAGTGAAGCATGGTGGTGGCAGCATCATGCTGTGGGGATGTTTTTCATCGGCAGGGACTGGGAAACTGGTCAGAATTGAAGGAATGATGGATGGCGCTAAATACAGGGAAATTCTTGAGGGAAACCTGTTTCAGTCTTCCAGAGATTTGAGACTGGGACAGAGTGGTTCAAGGGGAAACATTTAAATGTCTTGGAATGGCCTAGTCAAAGCCCAGACCTCAGTCCAATTGAGAATCTGTGGTATGACTTAAAGATTCCTGTACACCAGCGGAACCCATCCAACTTGAAGGAGCTGGAGCAGTTTTGCCTTGAAGAATGGGCAAAAATCCCAGTGGCTAGATGTGCCAAGCTTATAGCGACATACCCTAAGAGACTTGCAGCTGTAATTGCTGCAAAAGATGGCTCTACAAAGTATAGGGGGGGGTGAATAGTTATACACGCTCAAGTTTTCAGTTTTTTTGTCTTATTTCTTGTTTGTTTCACAAGAAAAAATATTTTGCATCTTCAAAGTGGTAGGCATGTTGTGTAAATCAAATGATACAACCCCCCAAAAAATCATTCCAGGTTGTAAGGCAACAAAAAATGCCAAGGGGGGTGAATACTTTCGAAAGCCACTGTCTATGGGAATTTACACTCCGCTATGTATTTATTTGGACAGTGAAGCTCAACTTTTAATTTGGCTCTAAATTCCAGCATGTTTTATATGAGGCGGGAGTACAGAATGCCACCTTCTATTTGAGGGTATTTTCATACATATCTGTTGTACCATTTAGAAATGAATGCACTTTATGTATATTTAAGTATTTGGACAAATTCACTTATATTGTATTACATTTAGTCAAAAGTTTAGCATTTGGTCCCATATTCCTAGCACACAAGGAATACATCAAGTTTGTGACTCTACAAACTTGTTGGATGTCACGGTCGCCAATGAAGTACGACCAAAGCGCAGCGTTGGGAGTGAACATGATGATTTTAATGTAGAAACACACGACAAAACAAAACACGATCCGTGACGTCCTCAGTTACACCGACTGAATATAGAACAAAAACCCACAACCACAAGGTGAACACAGACATTTTAAATATGGCTCCCAATCAGAGATAACGAGCCGACAGCTGACACTCGTTACCTCCGATTGGGAGTCACTGACCAAACATAGAACGCGAACACCTAGACACTACACACAGTACAAAACACACGGAAATCTACACACCCTGACTAAACATAAAAGTCCCAGAGCCAGAGTGTGACAGTACCCCCCCCTAAAGGCGCGGACTGCGACCGCGCCTCAAAACCCCAAATAGGGGAGGGCTGGGTGGGTGTTGCTCCTCGGAGGCGGCTCCGGCTCCGGGCTTGACCACCACCCTACATGACTCCCCCCGTAATGGCCCCGGTCCAATCCAACCCAGCTGGCTGGATCCAAACTGATGACGCGCACCCCTAGCTTGGCGCGTGAGACAGGGATGGACCGGACCTGGCCGACGATACGCACCCTCGGCTTGGTACGTGGAGCCGGAACGGACCTCCTCAGGTTGACGACTCGCCTCCCTGGCTTGGTGCGAGTAGCAGGAATAGGCTGAACCAGGTTGACGACTCGCCCCCTTAGCCTGGTGCGAGTGGCAGGAACAGTCCGAGTTGGGCCGACGACGCACACCGTAGTCTTGGTGCGTAGAGCAGAGACAGGCCGGGCTGGGCTGGCGACGCACCCCGTAGGCTTGGTGCGGGGCGCAGGAACAGGCCGGGCTGGGCTGGCGAAACGCACCACAGACTTGGTGCGGGGCGCAGGAACAGGCCGAGCTGGGCTGGCGACGCACCCCGTAGGCTTGGTGCGTTGAGCAGGGACAGGCCGGGCTGGGCTGGCGAAACGCACCACAGACTTGGTGCGGGGAGCAGGAACGGGCCGAGTCGGGCTGGCGACGCGCACCGTAGGTTCAATGCGAGGAACAGGAACAGACAGAACCGCACTGGGGACACACACCCCTGGCCCTACACGGGGATCAGGAACGGGCCGGACCGGACTGGAAACACCCCCCAGTACCTCTCGCCGTGCCTCCACACTTTCCATCCCCTTCGTAACCAGTGGCCCCCTTAAACTGGCGGCCATATCTGCCAACCTCTTGCACTCCTCCGGGCCGTACACCTTCTGCCCCGACGTCGTGAGCCCCCCCCTAAAAATTTTCTGGGGGTCTCTCCTCTCGGTGGACCAGGCCTCTATAGTCCTCTCCCAACCTTCGCTCTTCTGTCTCCACCACTCGTCATCCAACTCCTGGAAACGCTGCTTGGTCTCGTTGTGGTGGGTTTTTCTGTCACGGATCGTGTTTTGTTTTGTCGTGTGTTTCTACATTAAAATCATCATGTTCACTCCCAACGCTGCGCTTTGGTCGTACTTCATTGGCGACCGTGACATTGGAAGCATTTGCATCTGCACAGTTTCAGATGATGTTGTGCCCAATAGAAATGGTATATAATGTATTGTCATTTTGGAGTCCATTTTATTGTAAATAAGAATAGAAAATGTTCCTGAACACTTCTACATTAATGTGGATGCTACCCTGATTATGGATAATAATGACTGAATAAGTGGAAAAGTTACAGAGGCATAATTATCATACCCCCCCCCCCAAAAAGAAAAATGCTAATTCCCCGGAATGATATTTATGCCTCTAATTTTTTTACTCAACATTATTCACTAAGGTATAATCAGAAGTGTAGAAGTGTTCAGAAACAAGCTTCATGTAGTCATTGCGTGCTAGGAATATGGGAACAAATACTCAACTTTAGACACATTTTTATACACTATACGTGAATTTTTCCAAATACTTATGACACCATCAAATGGGGGGAGTAGATACATACTTTAAAGTGCTTTCATTTATCAGCTGTAAAACAGATATGTATGAAAATACCCTCAAATAAATTGTGACATTCTGTACTGTTGCCTCATATAAAACATTTGATCTCAAATCCAAAATGCTGGAGTATACTGTAGAGTCAAATTAAGCATTTTACCTTCACTGTCCAAATAAATACGTAGGGGAGTGTATATGGGTGATTCTACAGAAGTGGTGCAAATTGCAGTCCCACATTTTTAAAAAACAGTTGTCTCCAAACTTATAACATTTATTTACATCATGATATGTTCTAATTCAATCCAAGGCAATAACAAACATATTGTTAAATTGATATAGTACAAAGGCATTGTTTATACACCTATATCTATTGAGGTTGCTGTCCCAAACCCTGACTCCTAAACTTCATGTTTGGAAATAAAGCAATTAATGATTTTTGTAACTTTTTTAACACTATTATTTCAATAGAACATCTTGAATTAGTATGTTTTGTTTATTTTAAGTTTGGCTCCTGGATGCTGATTGGTTGATAGCCGTTAGTTATTCACGATAATTAATAAAAAATGCCATGATGCCTTAATGCAATAATTACATTTCAGGTATCAATGTGCTCCCACTTTCCAGCCAGGCATTCATAAACTTCATCTAGACAGTATTTCCCAATGCTTCTTGCCAGCATTTGTTTTGGTACAGCGGGGGTTAATATAAGCCATGTGCATATCCGACCTGTGCAACATGTTGCAGTTTATATTATTATGCATATGAAGATGATGAGACTGACAGCTTCTCTGATCCAGGCAAATTCATTTATCAGGATCATTATAATGGATACTGTATATCCAAAGAATTGGCAATAGAAAAAACGAAGGTAAAACAAATGAAAATGCACATAGTTTGCTGTCATTTCAGCTGCTTGATGTGATTATGTGTTAGCGTTAGTTGGCTAGCTAGCTAGCAAAGGAGAAGTAACGTTAGCCTAGCTATACTCCATAACTAACTTATCGACAATCAATTGGTTGTTGCCTATTTATAAATTATTTATAAATCATTATTTGCTGAAGTTCTTGTTGCCTATTTACAGTGGGGGAAAAAAGTATTTAGTCAGCCACCAATTGTGCAAGTTCTCCCACTTAAAAAGATGAGAGAGGCCTGTAATTTTCATCATAGGTACACGTCAACTATGACAGACAAATTGAGAAAAAAAAATCCAGAAAATCACATTATAGGATTTTTAATGAATTTATTTGCAAATTATGGTGGAAAATAAGTATTTGGTCACCTGCAAACAAGCAAGATTTCTGGCTCTCACAGACCTGTAACTTCTTCTTTAAGAGGCTCCTCTGTCCTCCACTCGTTACCTGTATTAATGGCACCTGTTTGAACTTGTTATCAGTATAAAAGACACCTGTCCACAACCTCAAACAGTCACACTCCAAACTCCACTATGGCCAAGACCAAAGAGCTGTCAAAGGACACCAGAAACAAAATTGTAGACCTGCACCAGGCTGGGAAGACTGAATCTGCAATAGGTAAGCAGCTTGGTTTTTGAAGAAATCAACTGTGGGAGCAATTAATAGGAAATGGAAGACATACAAGACCACTGATAATCTCCCTCGATCTGGGGCTCCACGCAAGATCTCACCCCGTGGGGTCAAAATGATCACAAGAGCGGTGAGCAAAAATCCCAGAACCACACGGGGGGACCTAGTGAATGACCTGCAGAGAGCTGGGACCAAAGTAACAAAGCCTACCATCAGTAACACACTACGCCGCCAGGGACTCAAATCCTGCAGTGCCAGACGTGTCCCCCTGCTTAAGCCAGTACATGTCCAGGCCCGTCTGAAGTTTGCTAGAGTGCATTTGGATGATCCAGAAGAGGATTGGGACAATGTCATATGGTCAGATGAAACCAAAATATAACTTTTTGTTAAAAACTCAACTCGTCGTGTTTGGAGGACAAAGAATGCTGAGTTGCATCCAAAGAACACCATACCGACTGTGAAGCATGGGGGTGGAAACATCATGCTTTGGGGCTGTTTTTCTGCAAAGGGACCAGGACGACTGATCCGTGTAAAGGAAAGAAGGAATGGGGCCATGTATCGTGAGATTTTGAGTGAAAACCTCCTTCCATCAGCAAGGGCATTGAAGATTAAACGTGGCTGGGTCTTTCAGCATGACAATGATCCCAAACACACCGCCCGGGCAACGAAGGAGTGGCTTCGTAAGAAGCATTTCAAGGTCCTGGAGTAGCCTAGCCAGTCTCCAGATCTCAACCCCATAGAAAATCTTTGGAGGGAGTTGAAAGTCTGTGTTGCCCAGCGACAGCCCAAAAACATCACTGCTCTAGAGGAGATCTGCATGGAGGAATGGGCCAAAATACCAGCAACAGTGTGTGAAAACCTTGTGAAGACTTACAGAAAACGTTTGACCTGTGTCATTGCCAACAAAGGGTATATAACAAAGTATTGAGACACTTTTGTTATTGACCAAATACTTATTTTCCACCATAATTTGCAAATAAATTCATTAAAAATCCTACAATGTGATTTTCTGGAAAAAAAATTCTCATTTTGTCTGTCATAGTTGACGTGTACCTATGATGAAAATTACAGGCCTCTCTCATCTTTTTAAGTGGGAGAACTTGCACAATTGGTGGCTGACTAAATACTTTTTTCCCCCACTGTATAAATTATTTATTAAATCATTATTTATTGAAGTGCTTGTCTCTCGTCATCATTGAACCTCTGCTACTGTAGCTAGCTACATGCCAATGATTTGTTTAGCATAGCAATGTTCTGTCAAGACATGAGAGTAGAATTAACGACCATCCTGTTTGGTTAGCAACTTCAGAACCTCAGAACTAACAACTGGCTTTTTCCCGGAGTATATCGTCTGGTGGAAGAATGAAATGAAACTAATTTCCTCATTTAAATAAAGATTTTCCATCTTAAAATTAATCATTAAAATGTGTATTTTTAAAATATGTTGGCTTCACCTCAGGCCTAAGAACAGCCCTTAGTCGGGTGTTATCACACGACAATCCCCGGGTTCTCATGCCTTATTGCTTAAACATGTTTCTCAAAAAAATGCTCCCACCATTTGATGTCACAACCGAAACACACACATTCAAAGACTGTAGAATGAATGTGCATTAAGCCACACCCCTACAAATATCACCAGGTGATGGGATTGCACCCCTCTCCAGCATGGCCACATGGTGAGTAGTCTGTCTGCAAACATTTTGGAGAAAATGAGTGAGCAAGTTGGTAAATCTTCATGCATTTTGAAGAAGTGTCTCTACCAAACATCTAATATATCAAGAAATATGTAAAGTACAGTTTTGGGACTAAAATGTGTTTCCTGCGATGTACATCTGTCCAAATGAAAGATAGCCAGCCATATGTTAGTTATGGGAAATATTTAATATAATAATATATTATAACAAAATAATTCAAAATTGTCCAACCTAAACGGTCACAACTGAAACAATTGACACCATAGAGATATATAGAGGTCTCATCTTTGTATCTGTGCCATTATGGCGTCTGTGACAGCACGGGCAGAGCCATTGAGGCTATCTCCATTTTAAAGTTGCATGCGTCATGCTTTACCTACTGAGCTACAGAGGACCACCATGTGGGTAGTGGACAAGTGCACACTTCAGGGAAAAGTGTAGAGTATTGAGATGCGTAGCCAGCAGGGGGGCTTCAACCCTCCAAGAGCCCAAACATTGATATCTATTTGGCCAAAAATAGACATCTATAATGTGCTATACTATACTGTAATGTACTATACTCTACTGTGCTCAACTGTACTGTACTCTACTGTACTGCGCTCTACTATACTGTACCCTACTTTAATGTACTGTACTCTACTGTACTGTGCTCTACTAAATTTTACTCTACTTGAGTTACTTATCATTTAAGAAAGGTCCCTTGTACAACATACATTTGGTCTCTACCTTGTCATGGTCACAATTCACTGGGTCTGGTTCTAGATCTTGGGACCAATGTCCTGGTATAAATCTTGATCTTGGCTCCTGGATATTACCATGGTTTACAAACTGTAGGCAACCCAATTTGAAGAAGATAATGCTCTCTGATCATTGGCTGATTACTCCCAACCCATAGGAATCCCCACCCAGTTGACTACTTTTAAATGGTGGAAGCCCTCAATGGCAATGTCTATACTAAAAGGAGTTATATCCATTCGAGTCCTCCATTTATCTCTATGATTGACACTTGACACCAAAATGCCTGTTATTTTGCCAAAATAAAGGTAGGTAAAGTGATCATTTAAACATCTAACAACATAATTAATACATGCATATGTAATTCAATCAATCAACAAGTTTCAGATTCATACAATCAACATTGAACATTTTACAGAGAACAATAGAGATTATATTTATCTAAGTTCAATTTAAAGGTTTTGAAAATTTTAATTTGGTATACAAATAACATTTCTAAAATTAATCTGTAATAGAAGGTCAATCAAAATGATCACTACTGTGCATGGCTCTCCCTTTATTGCTACTTTTTCGCTATGTTTAGGTAGTGACAAATTTAGTGGGGTGGTAAGGAATACAGGAACATATTTCAAATATGCAATACAAACAAAGTGTGTGAGTAATATATACATGTAAATGCCAAAATAAAGGAAATACCAACATGAAGTGTCTCAATAGGGTGTTGGGCCACCATAAGCCGCCAGAACAGCTTCAATGTGCCATGTTATTGATTCTTTAAGTGTCTGCTCTGGAACTCTATTGGAGGGGTGCGATACCATTCTACCATGAAATTCCATCATTTGGTGTTTTGTTGATGGTGGTGGAAAATGCTGCCTCAGGCACTGCTCCAGAATCTCCCTTAAGTGTTCAATTGGGTTGAACACGAACAAACACGCGCACACACACACACACAGAGACTTTCAAGGTCACTGAGATCTCCTCTTCTAGCCATGGTAGCCAAATTAATGGGCAATGACCCCGAAGCACAATGGGATGTTAATTGCTTAATTACCTCAGGAACCACACCTGTGTGGAAGCACCTGCTTTCAATATACTTTGTATCCCTCATTTACTCAATTGTTTCCTTTATTTTGGCAGTTACCTGTATATCTACCATACTGTATGTTGGAAGACGTGCTTAAAGTTGAGGAAAAATAGGATACAAATAAAATAAATTCCCAGCCCTCAATTTGCACTTCTTCTGTAGAATGACACATATTTTTATTTTATTTAACTAGGCAAGTCAGTTAAGAACAAATTCTTATTTACAATGACGGCCTACACCGGTCAAACCCGGACGACGCTAGGCCAATTGTGCGCCGCCCTATGGGACTCCCAATCATGGCCGGTTGTGATACAGCCTGGAATCTAATCAGGGGGTCTGTAGTGACGCCTCAAGCACTGAAATGCAGTGCCTTAGATCGCTGCGCCACTCGGGAGCCCTTGGGAGTTTTCCGATGTTGATATAGGCGATGAAATCGCACAAGTTACACACAACGACAGGTGTGAGTTCAATGATGAACTCATCACTGCCCCATCATCATTCAAGTGTGCATATAGGCACGGCTAAATGTGTCATTTCATGATTGCCCTTGGACATTTTACATTTACATTTTAGTCATTTAGCAGACGCTCTTATCCAGAGCGACTTACAGTTAGTGAATACATATCTTTTTTTATACTGGCCCCCCGTGGGAATTGAACCCACAACCCTGGCGTTGCAAACGCCATGCTCTATCAACTGAGCTACATCCCTGCCGGCCATTCCCTCCCCTACCCTGGACGACGCTGGGCCAATTGTGCGCCGCCCATGAGTCTCCCGGTCGCGGCCGGCTGCGACAGAGCCTGGATTCGAACCAGGATCTCTAGTGGCACAGTTAGCACTGCGATGCAGTGGTCAACGTGACATCCTGTAGTTATGGTAGTGGACAGGCTCCAGAGACAGGTGATTGATCATCAGAGGTTGCAAGTCAGAGAGGCACTACAGCTGGGCTGATTCTACGGCCAAGAAGATGAGAGGGAGGAGAAGATGAGAAGGCTATTTCAGTAGACAAGCTTCGTGTTCTCTTGGCCTCTGAAATGCCTTAAAGCTCATCTTGCGGTTATTGTCAAGTAGTCTTTCTTGGCAGAGTCAAAGAGACCATGTTTGTATTTCTCTCTGTGGTTTCTTCTCTTTGGTTACTGCTGGAACATTTTCACACTTTTCAGAGATGATAGCTGTGAGTGCTGCACCTTTGATTTCATCAGCATCTGTAGATTAATTTTTTTTTAAATAGCTGTTGTTGATTCACTTAAACCTTTCAGAAAGCATGTCACGACTCACAACCCACTGGGCACAGACGTCAGTTCAACGTCTAGTTTTGATTTGTCAACTAACATGAAATCAACGTGAAATCAAAAAAACTATTCAAGTCATTGGATTTAGATTAAAGGTTTTTTATTCTTTATTTTTTTAAGTCCATTACGTTGATGACTTTTTTCAAATCCAATAAGTTTTCCGATGTTGATTCAATGTTATCACATTGAATGTTTTTGTTGAAATTACGTGGAAACAACGTTGATTCAACCTGTTCTTGCCCACTGGGAAGTCTTACGACTGGCCATTTTCATAGTTTGCTGACAATCATTCTATTCTATTGTAATGAATAAATATTTTTCACCAAAGCAACCCTTTAATATACACTTCCTTATGTATTTGCTCGGACCTTGCGGGGGGCCCTGCGAAACTGCGCTACGCCACTGTGTTGTGCCCAATAGAAATGAAGGGTAATGAATGTATTCCCACTGGGCACAAACTGGTTAAATCAACATTGTTTCAACGTAATTTGTACATGTATTGTGATGTGGAATCTACGTGGAAAATACATTGGATTTGAGAAAAGTCATCAATGTAAACTGCTACATTTTCAACCACAGAAATGTGTCATAATTGTCACCAATTTTCAACATTGACAAACCTTGAATTTGTACCTCTGAAACAACGGCAGATCTTTAATGTAATCTCCACTATAAGAAAAAACAATAGGCCGTGCAGCACCTCTTACTGGAGAGTTGATAAACTATCCCTTCGGTCTCCCATCCAGGGTTTTAACCAAGCCCAGCCCCGCTTAGCTTTGATATTTGTTATTACCAATGTGCTATCCTGAGAATGATTGTTGATACAGCTCCACTTAATAGAATGACTGTTGCTATCGAAGTAATTCCAAAGAGTAGGTTCAACAGAGCAAATTAAATGTAATCATACTTTATCAATCATATATCATCAATGATGCTATTTAGGTCTACAGTGCTTTCAGAAAGTATTCACACCCCTTAAAATTGATTTAACTGTCATTTTTTTGTCAACGATCTACTCAAAATACTCGAACATTTGTAAAAAATAAAAACAGTATTCAACCCCCTGAGTCAATACATGTTGGAATCATTCAATTTTACTTCTGCAAGACTGTCACGACTTCCTCCGAAGCTGCCTCCTCTCCTTGTTCGGGCAGTTTTCGGCGTTCGTCGTCACCGCCCTTCTAGCCACTACTGGGCCATATCTCATCATTGCATTTGTTTTGTCTTGTCTATTACACACACCTGGTTCATATCCCCTCATTAGTACATGTGTAAGTGTTCCCTCTGCCCCCCTTGTCCTGGTGGGTGATTCTGTGATAGGTGATTTGAAGGAGTCAGGCGCAGGAGGGTAAATCACAGAATACAGAGTTTATTCCGTAGCACAGAGTTACGCTGGATAGCATCAAACAGTCCAGTGCGCAAAACAGGCACACAGGGAAAATATACCCCGGCAATACAAAATACACGTAGCTCAACTGAGCTACTCTCTCCTCACAATAAACAATCACCCACAAGGACAAGGGGGTCAGAGGGTACTAATGAGGGGATATGAACCAGGTGTGTGTAATAGACAAGACAAAACAAATGGAATGATGAGATGAGGAGCGGCAGTGGCTAGAAGGCCGGTGACGACGAATGCCGAAGCCTGCCCGAACAAGGAGAGGAGGCAGCTTCGGAGGAAGTCGTGACAAAGACAGTAAATATCCTAATGTTAAGGCAAATGTAACAGTATTTATTCACCCTTAAAATCAGTAACACATCCATGGCCACATTTTGTGGTTACTGTAACAATAAATGTCTTCTTATGTAATCATAGAAAGAATGCATGTTCAGGGTCACAGGTCTGTGTAAATCTTCAAATGGCATTGTTCACTTGGACCATGTACTTTAATAATCTCAATTGCAATCCAGGTCATTTGGTTGTGCTATTAGATGAAGCACAGTGATAACACATTAAGTTATTGTGTCCATAAATTAATAAAATATCTGACATTATATTCCCATTTGAACTTTGGTGTGGTTTTTAATGGTTGAAAGTGCAGTGATAACACATTTAGGTGACAACCAAAATCAGACATTGGTTTTCCATTGGAATTTGGTTGTGCTTTTAGATGGTTGAAATCATAGTGTGTGAAAATAGGTTGGAATCTCATTGATCAACGTATCTAACAATATTACCCAATTCTCCACGTTGAAATGATGTGGTGTGCCCAGTGGGTTGGGTCATTTTGGAGTCACTTTTATTGTAAATAAGAAAATAATATTTCTGAACACTTCTACATTAATGTGGACGCTATCATTATTATGGATAATCATGAATGAATCGTGAATAATTGTTACAGGCTTTGGTTTTTCTCTGCATTTCGAGGTTGGTTTTGGATACATACGTCCTGATTAGCGGTGGCGCGCACTGATTGGAGTCACCTCGTTAGTCAGGATGTGTTTCACCTGTGCTGGCCTAGCTGGTATTTAAGATCTGCTGGCCCAGTGCATCAAGTTGGAGAGGAGACGTTGGCACTGCCACTTTAGGTAGCCAAACAAAGCCTGAATCTGGCCTATTTCCCCCCTGTTTTGTTTGTTCTATATTTGTTACTCCCTATCCTAGGTTGGTGTGGGTTTTTCCTTTAGTTAGTCTTTTCTAGGCAAATCTAGTGGGCATCCATGATGGGTGTCTTTTGGGACCCTTTTCTAGTTGCTTTGCCAACTTTCAGTGGGCACCCCCATCGGTGTCTTTCAGAAACCCCTTCTGTTTTGGTTTGCTTGTCGAGGTGACTCTTTTGTTAGCCAGATACTTGATTGTTCAAACAACTCTTTTGTTGTAGAGTTTCTGTCACTGACAACCAACATGGAGGGTAATACAATTGGTGAAATAAGTTTGAAAGTTGCATAAGCACACAGAAAAAAACACAGACTTTAATTTGGAAGCATTTGTGGAAAACTCGATAAATGTACGAAGGAGATACTAGATAAATCATTTTAAAGCATTATGACATCTGCCCATTCAAAAGCAGTAGTCAGAGTTACTCTATGCTGCTTTGGTGGAGAAGGAAATCCTCCCGGAGAGAGAGGATGATGAAAAGGGTGTTACGGGTAGTAGAGTAAACCCTGTAGACGTGCAACTGTGGGAGGTAGAACTACATGCAAAATTGGAGCATCAGAGATTAGAGTTTGAGTACAGGAAAAGGGAACTGGAGTTGGAGCATGCCATTAGCTCTGGAAACACTCCGTATCCAGTCAGGCCATCATCCGGCTTATACCACTGTAGTATATTAAAATTATGTCTTTGTTAAAGGTTTTTCATGAAGAAATGGAAGGTTGATTATTGCTATCCAGAGGGAAGGTTTTAGCGTGACGTCACCTATGACAAACAGGAAGTGGGTGGTAAGATACGGGGATTGAACAGTAGAGGGAGCTATTCAACTCTTGGAAGGCTATATAAAGGGGGGAGCGGTGACGAAGAGTTAGAATGCAGCAAGATTTATTTGGGGTCTGGTTCTCCGGATATTGTGTCCGTACTTACGCTGGAACCTCGTGGTTTGAATAAAGGCCTTTGAACACGATCCAGTCTAAGGGATTCTTTGATCGACAGCAATACCCACCAGCATTCGACACGATACCACACCACCTTTCAACGAAAAGGAAGTGGATGTATATTTTACTCAGTTTGAGCTGATTGCTGCAATATCTGGTCACTGCTCCTCCAAAGTATTCTTGTGAGAAAAGCTCAAAGTGTACGCCGCTTTATTTCTTGATCAGAGCTCAGATTATGACACTGTTAAAGTTGCTATTCTTCAGGTTTACGAGTTGGTCCCAGAGGCATACAGACAACAGTTCCATCATTTGCGAAAGATAGAGTCACAAAGGCATGTCTTTTTGATCGCTGGTGTGCTTCTCAAGAGGTCAAGGACCTTGAGGATTTAAAGACTCATACTACTTGAGCAGTTCAAGAGAATTGCCTTCACGAAAGGGTTGCTACCTACATTAATGAGCACAAGGATCTCACTCTTGAGAAAGCTGCAGTCCTTGCAGATGACTATGTGTTGACGCATAAAACTACCTACACAAGCAAGGCACTAACAAATAATCCACACAATCCCTACACAAAAAACAATCCAGAGTCACCTCCCACTACAAGTCACCTCCCACTACAAGGTTTCAGTCTTTTTCCCCAGTGCCCAAAGACAGGGATAGGCAGAAAACAGATTATTCGTATCTCCCAGTTTGTCGTTACTGCTGTGAGAATGGGCCATATTGTCTCTCATGTCCTAAATTGAAACAGAAAAATAGAGAGAGAAAAAAGTTTTTCTTGTGGGAGCCCTCTAGACCATTAAATCTCTGGTTGGGACTGGTTTATCTCCTAAACAAGATTTTGGATTAGTTTGTATGAACCCTTTGTTTCAGACGGGTTCATGTCTCTGCAGAGTGGTGATGCTGTAAAGCAGCCAGTGAAGATACTGCAAGACACTGGGGCAGCCCAGTCCTTCATTTTGGAGGGTGTTTTGCCTTTGTCTGACATTACAGATGACAGGATTGGATATGGGCTGCATGGAAGTTCCTTTGTATAATGTTGAACTCAAGTCTGATCTTGTTTCTGGTCCTGTGGTCATTGGAGTGAGGCCTAGCCTACCTGTGAAGTGGGTCTCATTCATTTTGGGCAATGATTTGGCTGGTGGGAAGATAGTGCCAAATCCTGTCAAGGTGCCTAGAGTAGAGGAAACTGATTGGTTATCAGAGAAATACCCTAGAGTGTTCCCAGCGTGTGCTGTTACATGTGCTATGTCTAAGAAGATTGCAGAGAGCAAGTCTAATTTTGAGGAGGATGTCAGTGATCCCACCAAGTTTGATCAGTCTGAGACATTTATATGTGGTGCTGACTTCGGTAAACCTCCTGAGCGGACCTGTCCTTTGAAAACCCCAAAGGTGAGTTGGTATGACCTCTGAAAGAAGAAAGGGTCCCTACAGTGAACACTTCAATGTCTAGGAAACAGCTGATTGCTGAACAGAGAAAATATGCTTTCCTCTCCCCTCTTTTTGCTGAGATACGTCAAGAGGAGGAGTTTCATTAAGTTTGTGTGGGTTACTTTGACAGAGATGGTGTTCTGATTAGAAAATTGTGTTCCCACGCTACTTCTAGGAAAGATGATTGGCCCAGTGGGCTCCCGAGTGGTGCAGCGGTCTAAGGCACTGCATCTCAGTGCTTGAGGCGTCACTACAGCCCCCGTGGTTCGATTTCAGGCTGTATCACAACCGGCCGTGATTGGGAGTCCCATAGGGCGGCGCACAATTGGCCCAGCGTCATCCGGGTTTGGCCTGTGTAGGCCATCATTGTAAATAAGAATTTGTTCTTAACTGACTTGCCTAGTTAAATAAAGGTAAAATAAAAAATAAAATAAAAGTACCTCAAATTGTCGTTCCAGTTACACTCCGACAAGAGATACTGAGGTTGGCTCATGATGGAAGCATGGCTGGCCATCTTGGGGTCAACAAGACGTGTGACAGTATCTTGCGTAACTTCTGTCCTTGTCTGAAACAGGATGTTGTGGCTTACTGTTAAACCTGTCACATTTGCCAGCTGATGGGTAAACCGAACCAAACTGTGCCGGTTGCACCTTTGCAGCCTGTACCTGCTTTTGGCTCATCTTTCAGCAGGGTTCAGGTGGACTGTGTTGGTCCTTTGCTCAAGGGAAAGAGTGGTAACCATCATGTGTGCTGCCACTCGTTTCCTTGAGGCCATTCCATTGAGGAACATCACTTCTCCCAGTATTGTTAAGGCCCTTGTGAAATTATTTTCAACGTTTGGGCTGCTGCAGATTTTAACCAAGGTTAAAATGTAATGTCAAAGATCTTCAAGTAAATGCTACAGCAGTGGTGTGTTAGCGATTGCCCTGCTAGTGCATATCACCCAGAGTCTCAAGGCGCTCTTGAGATTTCATCAGACTTTGAAGTCTATGTTGAAAGCTTACTGCTTTGAGTTTGAGAAAGATTGGGATGAAGGGATGCCTCTATTTGCAGCACAGGAGGTTGTTCAGGAGTCTCTCGGGTTCAGTCCGAATGAGCTCGTGTTTGGACATTATGTCACAGGTCAATTGAGCTTGCTGAGAGAGGTTGTTGCAGGACAACACCTCAAACTCTAAAACAAATCTGTTTGAGCATGTAAGCGCTTTTCGATACAGATTGCACTGCACCTGTGAGTTTGCCAGTGAGAATATGGAGAAGGCTCAAACGGAAAGGAAAGTCTGGTACGGTCGAAAGGCCAGTAGTCACACTTTCAATGTGGGTGATCGTCCTGGTTTTGTTGCCCTTCTGGGGTCACCATTGTAAGATCACTTTTCAGGCCCTTACACCATAGAGAAAAAGTTAGTAATCCGGATTACCTCATCACCACACCGGAGCGAAAAAACAAGACCAAGCTGGTGTTCGGTCCCTGGCTGCACTTTATATAAGAAATTTAGGGAAGAAGGCACAAAATGTCACGGTTTTCCGTTGAAAGATACAGACAGATGCAGAAGAAGACTAGTAGCGATAAAAACTGTAAATACGATGTAAACACTTCTACAGCCAATCTTGCAAATCTACGTGTGTAGCAAGCACTTCATCGACGATGACTACGAAAGAGATACATACAGTACAATCGAAATGATGGGAACAAAACACTGAAAAAACACTCACTGGTTGAATCAACGTTGTTTCCACGTCATTTCAATGAAATTAGACGTTAGATTGACGGCAGTTGGACTGCTGTAACTTTTGTGTTCCCATGGACTGGATCTGGTGCTATGCCAGAATACAGATGTGTCACGATCGTCATATGGAACAGACCAAGGCGCAGCGTGATGAACAAACATACTTTAATTAGTTAAAGTTTAACCACAATACAAAACAAGCAACGACTCGTGACGTCCAACGGTATCAATGACCGAACACGGAACAAAAACCCACAAACACAAAGGGAAAACAGACAGTTTAAATATGGCTCCCAATCAGAGACAACCAGCCAACAGCTGACACTCGTTGCCTCTGATTGGGAGTCACTCAGGCAAACATAGAAATAAACACAACAGAATTACCAACATAGAAATACACACATAGAATGAACACACCCTGGCTCAACAAATAGAGTCCCAGAGCCAGGGTGTGACAGTACCCCCCCCTAAAGGCGCGGACTGCGACCGCGCCTCAACTAAACAAAACAGGGGAGGGCTGGGCTGGCGACGCGCACCGTATACTTGGTGCGAGTGGCAGGAACAGGCCGGGCCGGGCTGGCGACGCGCACCGTATACTTGGTGCGTGGAGCAGGGACAGGCGAGACTGGGCTGGCGACGCACACCGTAGGCTTGGTGCGTGGAGCAGGGACAGGCCGGACCGGGCTGGCGACGCACACCGTAGGCTTGGTGCGTGGAGCAGGGACTGGCCGGGCCGGGCTGTCGACGCACACCGTAGGCTTGGTGCGTGGAGCAGGGACTGGCCGGACTGGGCTGGCGACGCACACCGTAGGCTTGGTGCGTGGAGCAGGGACAGGCCGGACCGGGCTGGCGACGCACACCGTAGGCTTGGTGCGTGGAGCAGGGACTGGCCGGACTGGGCTGGCGACGCACACCGTAGGCTTGGTGCGTGGAGCAGGGACAGGCCGAACCGGGCTGTGGAGACGGATAGGAGCCCTGGAGTGAAGAGCGGCCACAACCCGTCCTGGCTGAATGCCTACCCTCACACACTCTGTGTGAGGCATCCGCACAGGACGTACAGGGCGGTGTATCCGTAACCTGGTGGCCTCCAGAATCCGCCCCTCTTTTGCCTCCGTCAGCCCCGTCGTCCATGCCGTGTGCCCCCCCCCTAAAAATTTTCTGGGGTTGCCTCTCGACCGCCCGACGACGACCCTGATCACGCCGTTGCTCCTCTCTACGGCGCGCCTCCACCGTCTCTTCTCCCGGCGCTTCCTCCCATGTCCAGCCCAAGAGCTGCCCCTGGACACGCTGCTTGGTCGTTGCATGGTGGGTTTTTCTGTCACGATCGTCATATGGAACAGACCAAGGCGCAGCGTGATGAACAAACATACTTTAATTAGTTAAAGTTTAACCACAATACAAAACAAGAAACGACTCGTGACGTCCAACGGTATCAATGACCGAACACAGAACAAAAACCCACAAACACAAAGGGAAAACAGACAGTTTAAATATGGCTCCCAATCAGAGACAACCAGCCAACAGCTGACACTCATTGCCTCTGATTGGGAGTCACTCAGGCAAACATAGAAATAAACACAACAGAATTACCAACATAGAAATACACACATAGAATGAACACACCCTGGCTCAACAAATAGAGTCCCAGAGCCAGGGTGTGACAAGATGGGCTTTTGAGAAGAGAAAGCATCAAAGCAAGTGTGCATAGGTATAGTTTGTAGTCTAATAATTGCAGTTCGAGTTGATCTTATTGTGTTGTAACCATTGCACCATGTCATGTGGACATAGCCTAGGCGCTCTACCGGTTAGCATTTGTGACTTGTTTCAGGAAACTAGGCATATGTCGCACGTCACTACTTCACAGGAGAGGCATTTGAACCTAGCTAGGTATGACATTGAACCTAGTTGGTTAGCTTTAGCTACCTGCAGATTCATGCATGGTAGCTAGCTATGACAATCAGTTTGTATTGGTAGTAGTATGGGTTGGGATTATTGCTGTGTTCAAAAGAACTGGGAACTGGGAACTCACAAATCTCAGACTTCGGACTTCAGTGCATTCAAGACAACTGGGAACTCGGGGAAATAAACTAGCTTTGACTGGAAAAAATAGTTTTGAAAGGTCATCTAACTCGGAATTCCAATTCGGGAACTCTGGCCTCTTTCTAGAGCCCCGACTTTTCGACCTGAAGATCGCTGACTTCATGATTTGACCTCGTATTTTTCCAAGTTCCCAGTTGTCTTGAAAGCACCATTAGGTTAATTGTTTAGCTAGCTATCTAGCTAGCTACATGTCTAAACAAAAGACTCCACTTCGCCAGATGATTACGTGACCCACAAAGTTAGCCAGGTGTGTCTGGGGGTGATTACGGTCATCTATTGTATTTCATGAACATGTGTACATGTCTAGACAATAATGACCCATCCACTTAGCTAGATGTGGCTGGGGGGTGGTTATAGCATTTCTTTCACATGAGAAGTGTGTCTGGGTAAGAATCATCTAATAATTCTAAAATATCTATACAATATTTATCTGAACACTTTCTATTTTTGATATTGCTACTATGCAAATAGGCAAGTAATAATTTCACTGTACCATTTACATCTTCTGTATCCTATGCATATGACAAAAAACGTGGATTTTATTTGATATAGTGTGTGTTTACCAGGGACGGTAATGTGAAGAACAATGACCTGCACCAAAGTCATATTTGGATGTAGGCCAAGGACTAAATGAAGTGTAGTGTTTTTGCTACTACAGTGCCTTGCAAAAGTATTCATCCCCTTTGGCGTTTTTCTTATTTTGTTGCATTAATTTAAAGCTGTATTTTAAATTGATTTTTATTTGGATTTCATGTAATGGAAATACACAAAATAGTCGAAATTGGTGAAGTGAAAAAAAAAAAAAAAAAGTCCCCCAAAATTCTAAAAAATAAATAACGGAAAAGTGGTGCGTGCATCTGTATTCACCCCCTTTGATATGAAGCCCCTAAACAAGAAGTCACACAGTTAGTTAAATAAAGTCCACCTGTGTGCAATCTAAGTGTCACACGATCTGTCACATGATCTCAGCATATATACACCTGTTCTGAAAGGCCCCAGAGTCTGCAACACCACTAAGCAAGGGGCACCACCAAGAAAGCGGCACCATGAAGACCAAGGAGCTCTCCAAACAAGTCAGGGACGAAGTTGTGGAGAAGTACAGATCAGGGTTGGGTTATAGAAAAATATCAAACTTTGAACATCCCACAAAGCACCATTAAATCCATTATTAAAAAATTTAAAGAATATGGCACCACAACAAACCTGCCAAGAAAGGGCCGCCCACCAAAACTCACGGACCAGGCAAGGAGGGCATTAATCAGAGAGGCAACAAAGAGACCAAAGATAACCCTGAAGGAGCTGCAAAGCTCCACAGCGGAGATGGGAATATCTGTCCATAGGACCACTTTAAGCCGTACACTCCACAGAGCTGGGCTTTACGGAAGAGTGGCCAGAAAAAAAGCCATTGCTTATAGAAAAAAATAAGCAAACACGTTTGGTGTTCACCAAAAGCCATGTGGGAGACTCCCCAAACATATTGAATGAGGTACTCTGGTCAGATGAGACTAAAATTGAGCTTTTTTGCCATCAAGGAAGACGCTATGTCTGGCGCAAACCCAACACCTCTCATCACCCACGAGAACACCATCCACAGTGAAGCATGGTGGTGGCAGCATCATGCTGTGGGGATGTTTTCCATCGGCAGGGACTGGGAAACTGGTTAGAATTGAAGGAATGATGGATGGCGCTAAATACATGGACATTTAATTTTTTATATATTTGCACAAAATAAAAATAAAAACGTTTTTGCTTCATCATTGTGGTGTATTGTGTGTAGAATAAGGCTGTAATGTAACAAAATGTGGAAAAAGTGAAGGGGTCTGAATACTTTCCGGGATGCTGACCTTCTAGGCAGAGTTGCAAAGAAAAAGCCATATCTCAGACTGGCCAATAAAAATAAAAGATTAAGATGGGCAGTCTGAGATATGGCTTTTTCTTTGCAACTCTGCCTAGAAGTCAGCATCCCAGAGTCGCCTCTTCACTGTTGATGTTGAGACTGGTGTTTTGCGGGTACTATTTAATGAAGCTGCCAGTTGAGGACCTGTGAGGCGCTTGTTTCTCAAACTAGACACTCTAATGTATTTGTCCTCTTGCTCAGTTGTGCACCGGGGCCTCCCACTCCTCTTTCTATTCTGGTTAGAGCCCATTTGCGCTGTTCTGTGAAGGGAGTAGTACACAGCGTTGTACGAGATCTTCAGTTTCTTGGCAATTTCTCACATGGAATGGCCTTCATTTCTCAGAAGAATAGACTGACGAGTTTCAGAAGAAAGTTATTTGTTTCTGGCCATTCTGAGCCTGTAATCGAACCCACAATTGCTGATGCTCCAGATACACAACAATTCTCAAGAAAGGCAGTTTTATTGCTTCCTTCATCAGCACAACAGTTTTCAGCTGTGCTAACATAATTGCAAAAGGGTTTTCTAATGATCAATTAGCCTTTTAAAATGATAAACTTGGATTAGCAAACACAACGTGCCATTGGAACACGGGACTGATGGTTGCTGATAATGGGCCTCTGTACGCCTATGTAGATATTCCATAAAAAATCTGCCGTTTCCAGCTACAATAGCCATTTACAACATTACCAATGTCTACACTGTATTTCCGATCAATTTGATATTTTAATGGACAAAAAAAAGGCTTTTCTTTTAAAAACAAGCACATTTCTATGTGACCGCAAACTTTTGAACGTTAGTGTATATCACACTTTGAAGACATTGTCTGGCATAATATAAAGGACCATCTTTCCTGTTACAGCATAAGCTACCTGTATTTAGTGAAACACAAATTATAATTTAGAATAAGTGTGTGTAGCATGTAAACATGTCTAACTGCACACTGCATTAATTGTGAAGTTGAAAAACGCTTCAGGTGCTGGAGCGTCAACAGGATCCAATGGTGGTTTACTGGGATCTTTCATCCCATCTTTGGTCCCATGTTTCATGAGCTGAAATATAAGATCCCAGGAATTTTCCATACGCACAAAAGCTTATTTCTCTCACATTTTGTGCGCAAATGTGTTAACATGCCTATTAGTGAGCATTTGTCCTTTGCCAAGATAATCCATCCACATACAGTGAGGGAAGAAAGTATTTGATCCCCTGCTGATTTTGTACGTTTGCCCACTGACAAAGAAATGATCAGTCTATAATTTTAATGGTAGGTTTATTTGAACAGCGAGAGACAGAATAACAACAAAAAAATCCAGAAAAACGCATGTCAAAAATGTTATAAATTGATTTGCATTTTAATTAGGGAAATAAGTATTTGACCCCCTCTCAATCAGAAAGATTTCTGGCTCCCAGGTGTCTTTTAGACAGGTAACGAGCTGAGATTAGGAGCACTCCTAATCTCATTTTATTACTGTATAAAAGACACCTGTCCACAGAAGCAATCAATCAGATTCCAAACTCTCCACCATGGCCAAGACCAAAGAGCTCTCCAAGGATGTCAGGGACAAGATTGTAGACCTACATAAGGCTGGAATGGGCTACAAGACCATCGCCAAGCAGCTTGGTGCGATTATTCGCAAATGGAAGAAACACAAAAGAACTGTCAATCTCCCTCGGCCTGGGGCTCCATGCAAGATCTCACCTCGTGGAGTTGCAATGATGTCAGTGGGTGCTGTAGGTGGGTGTGGTGCAGGAATCAGATGCAGGACGCAGAAAGATAAGTCCAATAGACTTTAGTGAACAGCACACTCAAAATCACGAGTCAAACGCCCGGAGGCGAGAAAGTCCGCACACAGGCGAAAACCAAAAGGCGCACAAAACAGTGCGTAAATAACCTCCTAAACACAGAGGAGGAAAATCCGAAATGCACAAGGCAAACAGTAGCGCACAAAACACGACAGCGAAACAATAACACACAAACACAGACACACACAACGAGAACTAAATAGAACACTAACGAGGACTAACTAGACACAGGTGTACAACATCAAGACCAAACCAAACGAACATGAAACATAGATCGGTGGCAGCTAGTACTCCGGAGACGACGACCGCCAAAGCCTGCCCGAACCAGGAGGAGGAGCAGCCTCGGCCGAAACCGTGACAGTACCCCCCCCTTGACGCGCGGCTCCAGCCGTGCGCCGACCCCGGCCTCGGGGACGACCAGGAGGACGCGGAGCAGGGCGCGCGGGATGGTCCCGGTGGAACTCCGACAGGAGAGATGGGTCTAGGATGTCCCTCCGCGGCACCCAGCACCGCTCCTCCGGGCCGTACCCCTCCCACTCCACGAGATACTGGAGACCCCCCATCCGGCGTCTGGAGTCCAAGATGGACCGAACTGTGTACGCCGGAGCCCCCTCGATGTCCAATGGGGGCGGAGGAGCCTCTC
This sequence comes from Coregonus lavaretus, assembly GCF_964263955.1. Lineage (NCBI taxonomy): Eukaryota > Metazoa > Chordata > Actinopteri > Salmoniformes > Salmonidae > Coregonus > Coregonus lavaretus. The sequence continues at coordinate 17,036,797 of NC_140012.1, read as the reverse complement.
CTATCTCATTGTCCTGGAGTGGACCAGCTACCACCGGCCTGAGAAGAGACACATGGAACGAGGGGTTAATATTCTTATATTCAACAGGTAGATGTAACCTATAACACACCTCGTTCAATCTTCTCAGGACTTTAAAGGGCCCCACAAACCGCCGACCCAGCTTCCGGCAGGGCAGGCGGAGGGGCAGGTTTCTGGTAGAGAGCCAGACTCGATCTCCGGGTGCGTACACCGGCCCCTCACTGCGGTGGAGATCGGCGCTCGCCTTGTGACGAAGGACGGCCCGCTGCAGGTGGACGTGGGCAGCGTTCCACGTCTCTTCCGAGCGCCTCATCCAATCATCCACCGCAGGGGCCTCGATCTGGCTCTGCTGCCACGGTGCCAGAACCGGCTGGTAACCTAATACACATTGAAAAGGGGTTAGGTTAGTAGAGGAGTGGCGGAGAGAGTTCTGGGCCATCTCGGCCCAGGGAATGTAACGCGCCCACTCCTCAGGCCGGTCCTGGCAATACGACCTCAGAAACCTACCCACATCCTGGTTGACACGTTCCACCTGCCCGTTACTCTCCGGGTGGTACCCCGAGGTAAGGCTAACCGAGACCCCCAAACGCTCCATAAACGCTCTCCACACACGGGAGGTAAACTGGGGGCCTCGATCAGACACTATATCCTCGGGGACCCCGTAATGCCGGAAGACGTGGGTAAATAGGGCCTCAGCGGTCCGTAGGGCAGTAGGAAGACCCGACATAGGGAGAAGACGACAGGCCTTAGAGAACCGGTCCACAACGACCAGGGTGGTGGTATTCCCCTGAGAGAGGGGAAGGTCTGTTACAAAATCCACCGAGAGGTGGGACCATGGTCGTTGTGGAACGGGTAGGGGCTGTAACTTACCCCTGGGCAGATGTCGGGGCGCCTTACACTGGGCGCACACCGAGCAGGAGGAGACATAAACCCTCACATCCCTAGCCAAAGTAGGCCACCAGTATTTAGTGCTAAGGCAATGCACTGTCCGGCCAATACCCGGATGTCCTGAGGAGGGTGACGTGTGAGCCCAGTAGATGAGTCGATCCCGAATCTCGAGCGGAACGTACCTCCGACCCTCAGGACATTGTGGAGGGCTGGGGTCGGTACGCAACGCTCGCTCGATCTCGGCATTTTTTATTTTTATTAAATTATTATTTATTTATTTTAATTTATTTATTATTTTTTTTTATTTATTTTTTATTTTTTTTATTTAACCTTTATTTAACCAGGAAGGGCTCATTGAGATTTAAAATCTCTTTTTCAAGAGCGTCCTGGCCAAGATAGGCAGCACCAAGTCATTACAAAAAATTACAGACAGACAACATGAAAAACTACAAGTAATCTAGTAAAAACCATTCATGAATTCACAAGAGTATAACAATATCAAAAACAGCAAATTAAAAACATTGACAGGTCAGGGAATCAGCCTCAAAATCCTTCATCAGAGATTTAAAAACACCAATCGGGACAAGTTCTTCCAGTTTAAAATTATTTTGTAAGGTGTTCCAAGACGATGGCGCAGAGTACATAAAAGACCTTTTACCAAATTCCGTTCGGACATTTGGAACAGTTAGCAGGATAAAGTCCAGTGAACGAAGAGAGTACCCACCACATTTCTGAACAATAAAAATGCCCAAATAAAAAGGTAGTAAACCCAAAATGGCTTTGTAAATAAAAGTATACCAGTGACTGAGCCTACGAGTGACTAGAGAAGGCCAGCCAACCCTGGTATACAAAGTACAGTGGTGCGTAAGGGTTTTGCAGTTTAAAATAAATCTCAAAGTACCATGATAAAGAGTGTCAATTGATCTCAAACACTGAGCGGAAGCATTCATATATAAAATATCCCCATAGTCTAGTAAAGGCATAAATGTAGCTGATACTAGCCTCCTTCTGGCTTCAAAAGAAAAACAGGCCTTATTCCTAAAATAAAATCCCAATTTCAGCTTCAATTTTTTTGTAAGTTGTTGAATATGCAATTTAAAAGAGAGGCCGTCATCAATTAGAATTCCAAGATATTTATATGAGGTTACAACCTCAATCTCCTTGCCCTGACAGGTAGTAACAGGTGAAAGGTTCAGAGGTCTATTTCTTGCATTAGAAAACACCATTAGTTTAGTTTTGTCAGTATTGAGGATAAGCTTCAATTGACACAAGGTATGTTGAACAGTATAAAAAGCAGTTTGCAAGTTCTGGAAAGCTTTTGTAAGAGATGAGGCACAACAGTAAATAACAGTATCATCAGCATAAAAATGAAGTTGTGCATTTTGGACATTTTTGTCTAAATCATTAATATAAATAGTGAATAAGAGAGGACCAAGTACAGAGCCCTGGGGCACACCATTCAGGACAGACAATTTAACAGACATAAGCCCATCAAATTGAGTGCACTGAGTTCTATCAGACAGATAGTTAGCAAACCATGCAACTGCATGCTCCGAAAGACCTACACTCAACAATCTCTGCCTTAGTATAGCATGATCAACTGTATCAAAAGCCTTAGAGAGATCAATAAAAAGTGAGACACAGTGCTGTTTTTTGTCAAGGGCTTCAGTGATATCATTTAAAACCTTCATGGCTGCTGTAATTGTGCTATGCTTCTTCCTGAAGCCCGATTGATACATTAATAAAATAGAGTTAGTAAATAAAAACTCTTTTAGCTGTTCACTTACAAGGGTTTCAAGTATTTTCACCAGGGGTGACAGCTTTGAGATTGGCCTATAATTATTTAAAAGAGTTGGATCTCCCCCTTTTAAAAGTGGTAGGACAAATGCTGACTTCCAGATCTTTGGAATTTCATTACATTCCAGGGTTAGATTGAACAGATATGTAAGTGGTTCAGCTATGAAATCAGCTGCCAGATTTAAAAAGCAGGGATCCAAAAGATCAGGACCTGCAGGCTTTCTTTGATCTAAGGATTTCAGGGCTTTATGTACCACCTGCACTGAGAATGGCAGAAAACTAAAAGTTTGACCAGCTCTCACTGGTTCATCCACACAGGGTTGTACAGAGACAGAGGACACTGGTTCATCCACACAGGGTTGTACAGAGACAGAGGACACTGAATCAAACAGCCTACCAGATGATACAAAGTGCTCATTGAAACAATTCAGCATTTCAGTTTTGTCATATATAGCAACAGAGTCCTTCAAAACACATGACGGTAATTCATTAACATTACTGTTACCAGACATAGACTTAATAGCATTCCAAAACTTTCTAGGGTCATTCAGGTTATCAGTGGTAACAGACATAAAATATTCAGACTTGGCCTTCCTGAGAAGAAAATAACACTTGTTTCTTAACTGCCTAAAAATAAGCCAATCAGCATCAGAACAAGATTTCCTTGCTTTAGCCCAGGCTAGATTACGGTCGTGAATAATACAAGACAGCTCAGAAGAAAACCATGGATTATCCCGCCCTTTAACCCTGAACCTGCGGAATGGTGCATGTTTGTTTACTATTTGGAAAAAACCATCATGAAAGAATATCCAGGCAGTTTCCACATCAGGGATAAGCTCAATCTTGCTCCAGTCAAAATAAAACAAATCATGAAAGAAAGCCTGCTCATTAAAACACTTCAAATTTCTCTTACGAATAAAACGTGGATTTGTCTTTGGAACCTTAGTATTTCTAACAGCAACAACAGCACAATGGTCACTTAAATCATTACAAAAAACACCAACCGCAGAATATTTATGTGGAACATTTGTCAATATCAAATCAATCAGGGTAGATTTATCAGGGCATTTAAGATTTGGCGAGTGGGTGAATTAATCAACTGGGTAAGATTCATAGAATTACAAAACATTTTTAAATCATCAGACACCGGCTTTAACTAACACCAGTTGAGATCACCAATCAAGATCATTTCACTGTAAAGAAGTTTAGACATAAGGTGCGTCAAAGAAGAAAATGCATCACCAAGAGCAGAGGGGGGTCTATAACAGCCAATCACAGTTATAGAGAGGCCCTTTGAAACCTCAATATTCAAAGCAAGAAATTCCAACTGTTTACAAATAGTTTCAGACTTTGCCACACTTACATGGAATTTAGATTTTACATATATAGCCACACCCCCACCTTTCTTAACCCGATCTGCACGATAAACATTGTAACCACTTATACAAATATCCTTATCAAAAATAGACTTGCTGAGCCAGGTTTCCGAAAACACAATTACATCAGCATCAGTTGATTTAGCCCAAATCCTAACCCCATCAATTTTTGACAACAGGCTGCGTACATTTAAATGAAAAATACCAAAACCAGATCTTGATTTAAAATCAGAGGGGGTTTGGAGACATTGCATATCAGGGCCAGGGTTAGGTTGCACGTTACCTGATATCAACAACAGAAGAATAACTAGGCACCTCTGTTTAATAACCTTGCACGGCTTCTCTTTTTTAAGAGACCTACTGCAAGCGAATTCTACAAGTGAGTTTCCAGACAATACAAAACAGTCATTTAAAACCATTAGACTTTGGTAGTGACACAAATTCGTACTGTTCACATCATGCCACAAATGCATCGGCACTTGGACGAGTGGACCGAGTGAAAAAGAGCGAGTTCCTGCAGACAAAATGTCTAATGGACGCGAGAGTACATTGTCAGATGTACTCACCCTGCGACAATGTTCGTTTTCTCCAGAGTTCAATAAAGTCAGTGCACAAAGCAATACCACGTAAATTGTCATTTTCTCTGACCAAAAAACAAGAGGCCAACGAAGGTAAGTGGAGAGAGGGACAGCGTGTATGTGAGTCAATGTGAGTGTTTGCGCGTGTGAGTAGATTGGGTGTTGAGGGCGATAGAGAGAACGGGTTGAGCTGCCACTGACAGCCAGGCGAAGAGCAAGGAGCAGCTCGGACAAGACACTCCGCGGACTAACGAGGAACTCAGGCCAGCCAGAGATAGGGTTACTTTGGTAAACTTCAAGTAATGAAGTTCCGAGTTGAGGAGGACCCGTGATCTTTACACCAGCAAAAATAAAATAGTTTGCACTACGCAACAACGAAGTTACGCAACCATAAATAAATAGATTATTAGTAGGTTAAAATGTACTAGTCACAAACAAACGACTTGACAAACGACTTGACATGCTGCCATCTTGGAATTGCCAGATGACTTCGGCATCGACCTCCCACACCACCGGTGCCACAAGGCAAGACTCCGGTAGGATGGGAGTAGGCTCAACGGACCTCTCCTCCGTGTCATACCGCCGGGACAGTGCATCTGCCTTGCCATTCTGGGACCCAGGGATGTACGTGATTTTAAATACGAACCTGGTGAGAAACATACTCCATCGAGCCTGGCGAGGGTTCAGTCTCCTCGCTGCCCGGATGTACTCCAGGTTCCGATGGTCAGTCAAAATGAGGAAAGGGTGTTGAGCCCCCTCAAGCCAATGCCTCCACACCTTAAGGGCCTGAACTACAGCTAACAGCTCCCTGTCCCCAACGTCATAGTTACGCTCCGCCGGGCTGAGCTTTTTGGAGTAAAAAGCACAGGGGCGGAGTTTAGGTGGCGAGCCGGACCGTTGAGAGAGCACGGCCCCTATACCAGCCTCAGACGCGTCCACCTCAACCTGAAAGGGAATTGTGTGATCCGGATGCGCCAGCACCGGAGCCGACGTAAACAGGTCCTTCAGTCTCCCAAAGGCCCTGTCCGCATCAGCTGACCACTGCAGGCGCACCGGACCCCCTTTCAGAAGGGACGTGATGGGAGCTGCCACCTGTCCAAAACCCCGGATAAACCTCCGGTAGTAATTCGCAAAGCCCAAGAACTGCTGCACCTCTTTTACAGTGGTTGGAGTTTGCCAATTACGCACAGCGGACACACGATCCACCTCCATACTCACCCCTGACGCGGACAACCGATAACCCAAAAAGGAGACCGATTCCTGGAAAAACAGACATTTCTCTGCCTTGACATATACAGTGGGGAGAAAAAGTATTTAGTCAGCCACCAATTGTGCAAATTCTCCGACTTAAGAAGATGAGAGAGGCCTGTAATTTTCATCATAGGTACACGTCAACTATGACAGACAAAATGAGAAAAAAAAATCCAGAAAATCACATTGTAAGATTTTTAATGAATTTATTTGCAAACTATGGTGGAAAATAAGTATTTGGTCAATAACAAAAGTTTCTCAATACTTTGTTATATACCCTTTGTTGGCAATGACACAGGTCAAACGTTTTCTGTAAGTCTTCACAAGGTTTTCACACACTGTTGCTGGTATTTTGGCCCATTCCTGCATGCAGATCTCCTCTAGAGCAGTGATGTTTTGGGGCTGTCGCTGGGCAACACGGACCTTCAACTCCCTCCAAAGATTTTCTATGGGGTTGAGATCTGGAGACTGGCTAGGCCACTCCAGGACCTTGAAATGCTTCTTACGAACCCACTCCTTCGTTGCCCGGGCGGTGTGTTTGGGATCATTGTCGTGCTGAAAGACCCAGCCACGTTTCATCTTCAATGCCCTTGCTGATGGAAGGAGGTTTTCACTCAAAATCTCACGATACATGGCCCCATTCATTATTTCCTTTACACGGATCAGTCGTCCTGGTCCCTTTGCAGAAAAACAGCCCCAAAGCATGATGTTTCCACCCCCATGCTTCACAGTAGGTATGGTGTTCTTTGGATGCAACTCAGCATTCTTTGTCCTCCAAAAACGACGAGTTGAGTTTTTACCAAAAAGTTATATTTTGGTTTCATCTGACCATATGACATTCTCCCAATCCTCTTCTGGATCATCCAAATGCACTCTAGCAAACTTCAGACGGGCCTGGATATGTACTGGCTTAAGCAGGGGGACACGTCTCGCACTGCAGGATTTGAGTCCCTGGCGGCGTAGTGTGTTACTGATGGTAGGCTTTGTTACTTTGGTCCCAGCTCTCTGCAGGTCATTCACTAGGTCCCCCCGTGTGGTTCTGGGATTTTTGCTCACCGTTCTTGTGATCATTTTGACCCCACGGGGTGAGATCTTGCGTGGAGCCCCAGATCGAGGGAGATTATCAGTGGTCTTGTATGTCTTCCATTTCCTAATAATTGCTCCCACAGTTGATTTCTTCAAACCAAGCTGCTTACCTATTTCAGATTCAGTCTTCCCAGCCTGGTGCAGGTCTACAATTTTGTTTCTGGTGTCCTTTGACAGCTCTTTGGTCTTGGCCATAGTGGAGTTTGGACTGTGACTGTTTGAGGTTGTGGACCGGTGTCTTTTATACTGATAACAAGTTCAAACAGGTGCCATTAATACAGTTAACGAGTGGAGGACAGAGGAGCCTCTTAAAGAAGAAGTTACAGGTCTGTGAGAGCCAGAAATCTTGCTTGTTTGTAGGTGACCAAATACTTATTTTCCACCATAATTTGCAAATAAATTCATTAAAAATCCTACAATGTGATTTTCTGGATTTTTTTCCCTCAATTTGTCTGTCATAGTTGACGTGTACCTATGATGAAAATTACAGGCCTCTCTCATCTTTTTAAGTGGGAGAACTTGCACAATTGGTGGCTGACTAAATACTTTTTTTCCCCACTGTAGGTCGTGCTCCAACAGCTTCCTCAATACACGTCGCACCAGGGTTACATGCTCGGCTCGGGTAGACGAGTACACCAGAATATCATCAATGTACACGACCACCCCTTGCCCCTGCATATCCCGGAAAATGTCATCTACAAAGGATTGAAAGACTGATGGAGCATTCATCAACCCATATGGCATGACAAGATATTCGAAATGACCTGACGTGGTACTAAACGCTGTTTTCCATTCATCGCCCTCCCTAATGCGCACCAAGTTATACGCGCTCCTGAGATCCAATTTTGTGAAAAACCGCGCCCCATGCAATGACTCCGTCATGGTCGCAATCAGAGGGAGTGGATAACTGTATTTCACAGTAATCTGATTGAGACCACGGGCGCAACCCTCCATCTTTCTTTTTCACAAAAAAGAAACTCGAAGAGGCGGGGGAAGTGGAAGGCCGAATGTATCCCTGTCTCAAAGATTCGGCTATGTAGGTCTCCATAGCTTTTCTCTCCTCTTGAGACAAAGGATACACATGGCTCCGTGGGAGCGCTGCTCCTGCCTGGAGATCAATCGCACAATCCCCCTGTCTATGGGCAGGCAACTGCGTCGCTCTAGTTTTGCTAAACACAAGAGCTAAATCCCCATATTCAGGCGGAATGTGCAATGCGGGCACTTGGTTTGAACTTTCCACCGAAGTCGCCCCCACGGAAACACCCAGACATCGCCCCTCACACTGAGCAGACCACCCATCGAGAGCCCTCTGTTGCCACGAAATAGCAGGGTTATGGGTGCTTAACCAGGGAATCCCCAGCACCACTGGGTACGCAGGAGAGTCGATCAGATACAGCTGTATAGTCTCTTCATGACCCCCCTGCGCACACATCCTAAGTGGCGCTGTGACTTCCCTGATCAACCCCGACCCCAACGGACGGCTATCTAAGGCATGAACGGGAAAAGGTTTGTCAACGGGTAGGAGAGGGATCCCTAACTCTAAACAAAACTTTCGATCAACAAAATTCCCAGCTGCGCCTGAATCTACTAGCGCCTTATGCTGGGAATGAGGTGCAACCTGTGGAAAACCAACAGGTATACAAAAGTGCGCAACAGAAAGCTCTGGGTAGGTGGGGCGTCTACTCACCTGGGAGGCCCCCCCAGTGCGTGGCCTGTTGTCTTCTCCCCCGGAGAACCCTCCCCAGCACCTGGCCGCAGTGTGCCCTCCACGACCGCACTTGGTGCAGGAGACAGGCCCCCTCGGGCTCCTCCCACTCCGTTCTCTAGCGCCGGCACCCCCGAGCTCCATAGGGCTCGGCTCGGAGGTGCCGGAGGGCGGAATGGACGGACCCCCCTCGGGACGTCCACGGGTGGCCAGCAGGGTGTCTAAACGGATGGACATATCAACCAACTGGTCGAAAGTCAGATGGGTATCCATGCAGGCCAACTCTCGTTGAACGTCCTCCCGGAGGCTACACCGAAAATGGTCAATGAGAGCCCGTTCATTCCACCCTGCATCCGCCGCTAGAGTCCGGTACTCCAAAGCAAACGCCTGTGCGCTCCTCCTCCCCTGTCTCAAGTGGACTAGCCGCTCCCCCGCCGCTTTGCCCTCAGGTGGATGGTCAAACACGGCCTTGAAGCGGCGGGAGAACTCGGCGTAGGAGATGGTGTTGGCGTCCATCTTCCTCCACTCAGCGTTAGCCCACTCCAACGCCTTTCCCGAGAGACAGGAGATGAGGGCGGAAACGCTCTCGTGTCCCGAGGGCACCGGGTGTACCGTGGCCAGGTAGAGGTCCACCTGCAGGAGAAACCCCTGACACCCGGCAGCTGTTCCGTCATACGCCCTCGGGAGCGAGAGCCGAATCCTCCTGGGTTCCGGACCTGGGGCTGGTGGACCGGCCGATGGGGTGGACAGGGTAGGCGGAGGTGTGGGTACCCTGCTGGCTTCCCATCGGTGCAGGGTGTTGATCACGTCCTGTAGAGCGGTCTCCAGTTGTCTTATCTGGCCCTCCTGCCAATGGATATGCTCCTCGAGCGACACCGGTGTCACAGCCGATCCTGCTGATTCCATAATGGTGTGTTATTCTGTCAGTGGGTGCTGTAGGTGGGTGTGGTGCAGGAATCAGATGCAGGATGCAGAAAGATAAGTCCAATAGACTTTAGTGAACAGCACACTCAAAATCACGAGTCAAACGCCCGGAGGCGAGAAAGTCCGCACACAGGCGAAAACCAAAAGGCGCACAAAACAGTGCGTAAATAACCTCCTAAACACAGAGGAGGAAAATCCGAAATGCACAAGGCAAACAGTAGCGCACAAAACACGACAGCGAAACAATAACACACAAACACAGACACACACAACGAGAACTAAATAGAACACTAACGAGGACTAACTAGACACAGGTGTACAACATCAAGACCAAACCAAACGAACATGAAACATAGATCGGTGGCAGCTAGTACTCCGGAGACGACGACCGCCGAAGCCTGCCCGAACCAGGAGGAGGAGCAGCCTCGGCCGAAACCGTGACAAATGATCATGAGAAAGGTGAGGAATCAGCCCAGAACTACACGGGAGGATCTTGTCAATGATCTCAAGGCAGCTGGGACCACAGTCACCAAGAAAACAATTGGTAACACACTACGCCATGAAGGACTGAAATCCTGCAGCACCCGCAAGGTCCCCCTGCTCAAGAAAGTACATATACAGGCCCGTCTGAAGTTTGCCAATGAACATCTGAATGATTCAGAGGAGAACTGGGTGAAAGTGTTGTGGTCAGATGAGACCAAAATCGAGCTCTTTGGCATCAACTCAACTCGCCGTGTTTGGAGGAGGAGGAATGCTGCCTATGACCCCAAGAACACCATCCCCACCGTCAAACATGGAGGTGGAAACATTATGCTTTGGGGGTGTTTTTCTGCTAAGGGGACAGGACAACTTCACCGCATCAAAGGGAGGATGGATGGGGCCATGTACCGTCAAATCTTGGGTGAGAACCTCCTTCCCTCAGCCAGGGCATTGAAAATGGGTCGTGGATGGGTATTCCAGCAAGACAATGACCCAAAACACACGGCCAAGGCAACAAAGGAGTGGCTCAAGAAGAAGCACATTAAGGTCCTGGAGTGGCCTAGCCAGTCTCCAGACCTTAATCCCATAGAAAATCTGTGGAGGGAGCTGAAGGTTCGAGTTGCCAAACGTCAGCCTCGAAACCTTAATGACTTGGAGAAGATCTGCAAAGAGGAGTGGGACAAAATCCCTCCTGAGATGTGTGCAAACCTGGTGGCCAACTACAAGAAACGTCTGACCTCTGTGATTGCCAACAAGGGTTTTGCCACCAAGTACTAAGTCATGTTTTGCAGAGGGGTCAAATACATATTTCCCTCATTAAAATGCAAATCAATTTATAACCTTTTTGACATGCGTTTTTCTGGATTTTTGTTGTTGTTATTCTGTCTCTCACTGTTCAAATAAACCTACCATTAAAATTATAGACTGATCATGTCTTTGTCAGTGGCCAAACGTACAAAATCAGCAGGGGAACAATTACTTTTTTCCCTCACTGTAACAGGTGTGGCATATCAAGAAGCTGATTAAACAGCATGGTGTACATTCCTGCAGTCAGCATGCCAATGGCATGCTCCCTCAAAACTTGAGTAATCTGTGGCATTGTGCTAGGGACAATAAAAGTCCACTCTAAAATGTGCAGTTTTGTCACACAACACAATGCCACAGATGACTCAAGTTTTGAGGGAGCATGCCATTGGCATGCTGACTGCAGGAATGTACACCAGAGCTGTTGCCAGAGAATTGAATATTCATTTCTCTACCATAAGCCACCCGGACAGTTTCTGGACAACCTAAGAATTTCTGGACAAACTGTCAGAAGCGTCTCAGGGAAGCTCATCTGCGTGCTCATCGTCCTTAACATGGTCTTGACCTGACTGCAGTTCGGCTTTGTAACCGACTTCAGTGGGCAAATGCTCACCTTCGATGGCCACTGGCACGCTAGAGAAGTGTGCTCTTCAGGGATGAATCCTGGTTTCAACTGTACCGGGCAGATGGCGTGTGTGGTGTCCTTTGATCGAGCGGTTTGCTGATGTCAACGTTTGAACAGAATGCCCCATGGTGGGGGTGGGGTTATGGTATGGGCAGGCATAAGCTACGGACAACAAACACAATTGCATTTTATCAATGGCAATTTGAATGCACAGAGATACCGTGACGAGATCCTGAGGCCAATTGTCTTTCCATTCAGCAGGATAATGCATGGACCCATGTCGCAAGGATCTGTACAAAATTCCTGGAAGCTGAAAATGCCCCAGTTTTTCCAAGGCCTCTGGATCGACGTGTACAACAGCGTGTTCCAGCTCCCGCCAATATCCAGCCACTTTGCACAGCCATGGAGTGTGACGACATTCCACAGGCCACAATCAACAGCCTGATCAACTCTATGTGAAGGAGATGTGTCACGCTGCATGAGGCAAATGGTGGTCACACCAGATACTGACTGGTTTTCTGATCCACACCCCTACCTTTTTTTTTAAGGTATCTGTGACCAACAGATGCATATCTTTATTCCAAGTCATGTTGTTGTGGAAAATGAGTTTCAAAGATTAGGCAGAGACTAATTTAATCGTATAATATTGAATCTTTGATACATATGAGCAGCTGCAAGGTAGATCCCTCTCTGATCTCAGTCAGGCAAGGAGCTCCAAGAGTAAATGGTTACATGTCCCTTATATAGTGGGAGGTGATAATACAATCATATTGTTTACACAACAGTTATTTTATCCAAGCAACAGTTCCAGAACACAATAACCTTGTGTTAGGGTGCAGAGTCTGTGAAATGCATAACATCACAGTCCAACACAGAACAATAGCATAACCCTTGAGAAGTGACAACAGCACAACCCCAACTCTGCCACAACAATGTGAAATCCATAGATTAGGGCCTAATTTATTTATTTCAATTGATTGATTTCCTTATATGAACTGTAACTCAGTAAAATCTTAGAAATTGTTGTATGTTGCGTTTATTTTTGTTCCCCCTTTGATGCTATGGAAACCATAAGCATTAACATGATATATCTGAGTTTAAAACCTTCTGGTTTCTGGGAAATGTGCATTTTACACAGAAAGGGGTGGTCTGAATGGAACTCCTGAAAGGTAACTTAATAATAATAATCTGGGGGAAAGGGAGGTTCATAGGGATCGGGGTCATTTCCAATAGGGCAATCTGGATCCCCAATGAAGGGGGAGACAGTGGCGAGCACTTCTGTTGTCATGACCATCTGGCGGGGATGAGATACTGCTGTTTCACCCAATCTCCTCAGCAAGGTCGTCAGGCATGAGAACAGACAGAACATTCTTGACCCACCACCCTTAGATGCTAGGAGGATATCCAAAGCCAATCTATTCTGTAAGACCATAGTATGCATAGTCACAAGTTCAGCAGTTAATTCTTCAATAGCAGCAGCAGTAGGATTACCCATTCTTTCTATTTAATTTGCTAGTTCTCTAATGGAATCAAGCACAGTTGTCATGCCATAATTGGGAATTACTGCAGAGAAAAAACAAAGTTTTGCAGCGCCAGCTACAATCATCCTCCTATACAAGTGGGAGAACGGGTGATTTGGGGGTACTGGGGTAGCACTCACAGCAGGAACAACATAGGCAGGATAGCATGATCCTGACCAGTTTCTAGGCAGATAATAGTAGGCTTCCCCCTACACACATACTGTACATACATGTAGTTCCACTTACTGAGAAAGTAGGTTTAGCATACACACTGGTATTCTTGAGTCTATAATGTATTCCCAATGACATGTTAGGGTGGCATGTTCCATTTCTCAACAGTAAGGGTATGGTAAAGTTATTGTAGACAGAAAGGTTATATTTACAATGACTTTCCCCCAACTGGTGACTGGTTCCATTTTCTATTTAACACAAATAACCTGGGGGAGAGTCGGCCAGGGTGATGGGTTGCTTGGGCAGAGAGGTGGGATTATTAAAATCAAACCTTCTCATATAAAACACCTCATCCTCCACCTATTCAAGCTCTCGGTAAGGTTACCTGCTTTGGGCCACAACAATATTTCATAAGCATTAAGGGGTATAGCTAGTAATGGCATAGTCTCAGCACTGTCTGGTAACATTTTACATTTTAGTCATTTAGTAGACGCTCTTATCCAGAGCGACTTACAGTTAGTGAGTGCATACATTTTTCATACTGGCCCCCCGTGGGAAACGAACCCACAACCCTGGCGTTGCAAGCGCCATGCTCTACCAAATTAGCTACAGGAGGCCCTAACAATCCACAAACCCAACAATCTGATACGTTCTGTAGTACAGAAACATTACTAGCTAATTGTAAGAAAGTGTTTGACCTGGGGAAAACCCCATAATGTTCATGTCCTGTTTTTCTTCTCTTCAGGTTGGCAGGGTCATCAGAGTCCAGGTTCAGGTCGGCAGGGTCATCTACTTCTGGGCTTACTCATGTGGAACCGGGCCTTATTGGAGCGGAGAGGTCGGGGAGAGGTTACTAGCACGTTCACCCGACTCTGGCTCGAAGTCTGCTACCACCCAGAGGATGCCCACAGCCACAATAGCTGTGAGTCCCAGGGTAAGCAGAATGCCCCTACTGGGTTGTAGGAGTAACAGGAGTAACATTTTCTTCTGTCTCTGCTACTTGCTTACAGTGGGATGTGTGGATCCAGGTGTCTTTCCCTAAGCACTTTGCCACTGTTGGGGGGGTGAGGGCTGGGGGAGTTTTGGCAGCAGAGACCTGTGAGTGAAAAGCTTGAATACAGTTAGTCAGAGCTATACAGTACCTCATCATAGTGTCATCCAACAGATGCAGATCTGTGACTGCAGCTGGTGGTAACGCGGGGGTCCTCATGGGATGGGCCATCAGTACCTCATGTAGACTGAGGCCAGTTTTCCTGACTTGGGTGGAACGCATTGAAAACAAGGCTATGGGTAGCGCATCATCCCAGGTATGTCCTGTTTGAGCACATATTTTTGCCTGTTTATTTTTCAGAATGCCAAGTCCAGAACTTTCCGGGTGAAACGGTACATGCAAATGTCTGTTAACTTGCATCATGTCACACAGTTCTTTCATTATCTTCAAGTTGAAATGTGTCCCCCTATCGCTATCTAGACTTTGTGGTACACCGAATCGTGGAACAATAACATATTACAGGCATTTAGCCACAGTCTTTGCTTCCACAGTAAATCAGAGGAAGGCTTCAATCCATTTGGAGTAGCTGTCAACTATTACCAACATGTATTATTTATTCTACAGGCAGGCATGTGAACAAACTCAATTTGCATATTTACCAAAGGGCCCCAGGGGACTGGTAGGCTTGACATAGAGGTCGGTACTTGCTTTCCTGCGTTGTGTTCTTGGCAAATTAGACATTGGGCACAGATTTGTGCGGCAATCATTGTAAATTTGGGTGCCTACCATTCTTTCCTACAAGCACTTACCGCACTTATCATTCTCCCTTTCGACACGACTCACACCGTGATTAATGCGTCCCAAAAAAGACAACACTGCCGGATAAATAAAAATAAAGGAATCAGAATAACAAATACATTTTGAATTACAACCCTTGATAACTCCCATAAGGGAATTCAAGGAATAGTCAAATAGACTAGAGACAGGTTTCCCTCACACCACTCATGCACTTGTTGTGTGTGTGTGTGTGAGTATCACACCCACCCCTCCCTTTGTGCTTTCTTCACAGTTCAGGGGCAGCGCTCTGTCTCTCTCCTTCTCGCCCGTCTGAATCAGAATCAGAACTATTGATAAATAGGGTAAAGAAAAAAAAGCTTAGGGATCTAAATACAAATCTGGTGAGATTTGTATCAACAACAATGCGCTACTTCATACTTATCAGCGTTTACATATTGTATTTAAATTTCAACCAATGTCACTGATCTTTCTAGCGAGGGTGATCAGACCTCAGAACAGTCCTAAAAATGCAATTTGCGATACTTCTATGCCTATGTATCTCCCTCCCTTTTCCAATCGAGCTTACTGCATTTTGAGCAGGAAGCCTTGATAAAACCATACATATACATAATCATACAGGAGACACATCACATGATACAAGGTCCCATTAAGTGGAATAGGCACCTTCTAAAGTAAACAATCCCAGAGTTCCTTTCTTGTAATCTTATCATCTAGACCTGTTCTGTACTTTCTGTCCCCGGGACATCAACGAGTCAAAATATGAAACCCTGTTGTTAAACACATCTGCTAA
Source organism: Coregonus lavaretus (assembly GCF_964263955.1). Lineage (NCBI taxonomy): Eukaryota > Metazoa > Chordata > Actinopteri > Salmoniformes > Salmonidae > Coregonus > Coregonus lavaretus. Next base: position 17,020,995 of record NC_140012.1, on the reverse strand, counting down.
GGCCTTCAAAAAGTTGGTCTTGGCTTATCAGCTTCTTTTTTTTCACTGCCCTAGTACTAAAAACCTTTATTTGGATCTACTTCAATTTTGGAGTATGAAAAATGTATGTACTCACTATAACTGTAAGTCACTCTGGATAAGAGCGTCTGCTAAATGACTAAATGTAAAAAAATTGACAGTGTTCCACGTAATGGAAAAATATTATTGTTTTGGATGACATTACCTTCTTACTGAAATCACTGGTGTTATTCAACCTCAATCGAATTGAGAAATAATAATTGTAAATTGTCATGTCAGATTAACAAAACGGTATCCAATTCATTTATTCATACTTCTGTTCCAAATTTTCCCACTGTGTTCCTTACAGTCTGTTTGTGTTCAGTGAGTACCACTCACTTTCACAGGAAGCTTATCTTTAACCCAAACACCAATGGCTGTCACGATTTAACTAGATATGAACCCAAATGCAGACAACTACACCGAGCCAGAGAAGGTTTAACAGGTTTATTTACAACGTGCAATTGTCCAGGTTTCCAAAAATAGGGGAAGAGCAAGTCCAGGTTTACAGGGAGGGTAACAGATCCAGGTTCTGAGCAGGAGTGGTACCGTAACGTCCTAGTGTCCGTGGTGAGTCCAAAAGGGAGGTCCGGTAGTGGAAAGCAGGGTGGTGGTGGCAGGAGTGAAGCGGAGGCAGGAGTCAGGTTCCAATAATCTGTGGCACAGGAGAAAAGTAAATAGAACAGGCCAAAAACACAAAGAGCGAAAACAAGCAGGTTGAGTCAACAGCGAGACTAACATGGTCGTCTTGACTATGATCTGACGATGAGTGGCAAGTTTGACCGGGTCTTTAAGGCTGAGGTGATTATGGTGAATGAGCTGCAGCTGGAACCCTGACTCCCGCACACCAGACTTCACTCCTGCAATCAAAACAGACAGAGGGGAGGGAGAGAGCTACCTAGCAGCAGTAGGCCTAACAGTACCCCCCCCTCTACGGACGCCACCCGGCGGCCGACAGGGTTTATCCGGATGTAACGTATGAAAATCCCGGACCAGAGCAGGATCCACAATGAAGCTCCTGGGAACCCAGGAACGTTCATCAGGACCATAACCCTCCCAATCCACCAGGTACTGGAAACCACGACCCCGGCGGCGAACATCCAGAAGTCGCTGGACAGTGTAGACAGGACCCCCACCCACGATCCTGGGCGGAGGAGGGGGACGAGAGGGCGGGCACAGTGGGCTAACCGACACAGGCTTGATCTGGGAAACATGAAAAGTGGAATGAACCCGTAGGGAGGCAGGAAGCTGTAGTTTAACGGCGCAGGGGTTAACAATAGACAGTATCTTGAACGGTCCTATAAAACGCGGCGCCATCTTCTTAGACTCCACTTTCAATGGAAGATCACGTGACTTAAGCCATACCTCTTGACCAGGAGAGTAACCAGGAGCCTGGGACCGGTGACGGTTGGCTTGCCTCTGCATGTACGACGAAGCTCGGGACAGAGCTACCCTGGCCTTCCTCCAGACCTTGAAGCAGCGGCGCATGTGGGACTGCACCGAGGGTACCGCCAGTTCCCTCTCTTGAGAAGGGAACAGGGGAGGTTGATAACCCAGAGCACACAGAAAGGGAGACAAACCAGAGGAAGCGTTAGTCAAGGTGTTATGAGCATATTCCACCCAGGGGAGCATGGAGCTCCATGACCCAGGGTTAGACCCTGTGACACAGCGGAGAGCGGTCTCCATCTCCTGGTTCGCTCTCTCGGCTTGCCCGTTGGTCTGGGGGTGATATCCAGAGGACAGGCTGGATGTGATGCCCAAAGCTTTACAGAAAGCTTTCCATACCTGGGAGACAAACTGGGGACCCCTGTCAGAGACAATATCAGTGGGTAGACCATGAGAGCGGAACACATGTTCAACCAAAATATCAGCCGTCTCTCTGGCAGTGGGCAGTTTAGGTAGGGCCAAAAAATGAGCAAACTTAGAAAAACGATCAATCACAGTAAGAATGACAGTCTTTCCAGACGAGGGGGGAAGTCCAGTGACAAAATCCAATGCAATGTGGGACCAGGGCCGGCTGGGTATTGGCAGAGGTCGTAGATGACCAGCGCTGGCCTGGGTGGAGTTCTTACTTCGTGCACATACCGTACAAGCAGCAATGAAGGCACGAGTGTCCGCCTCAATCCTGGGCCACCAGAACTTCCGTCGCACAAAGTCCAGGGTCCGAGTAACTCCAGGGTGACAGGTAAGGGGAGACGAGTGAGCCCACTGAAGTACCTGGGAGCGAACAGACTCAGGGAAAAACAACCGGTTAGGAGGACCGCTCCCAGGGTCAGCTTGATGATGTTGAGCCTGTCTAACAATCCCTTCGATGTCACATGTAATGGCCGCAATACTGCAGGTAGGAGGCAAGATGGGTTCAGGGTTACTACCAGTATCAACAGCAGAATGAACACGAGACAGGGCGTCAGGCTTGACGTTGCGTGACCCAGGACGGTAAGACAGAGAAAAATGGAATCTCCCAAAAAATAGTGCCCACCTGGCTTGACGGGGATTGAGCTGCTTCGCTGACTGGATGTATGCCAGATTTTTATGATCCGTCCAAACGATGAAGGGTTGTTCCGCCCCCTCCGACCAATGCCGCCACTCCTCGAGAGCCAGCTTAACGGCGAGCAGTTCACGATTGCCAACATCATAATTCCTCTCTGCCTGAGAAAGTTTCCGGGAAAGAAAAGCACAGGGATGCAGTTTTTTATCTTCAGGAGAACGTTGTGACAACACCGCACCTACCCCAGTGTCGGATGCATCCACCTCCACGACAAACTGGCGGTCGGGGTCCGGCTGCATCAGAATGGGAGCCGAGGCGAAGCGATGTTTCAGTTCTTCGAACGCTGATTCGGCCCCTTCATTCCAAGCGAACGGTAGTGATATGGAGGTGAGAGCGGTGAGTGGCGCCGCAATGCGGCTGTAGTCCTTGAAGAACCTCCTGTAGAAGTTCGCAAACCCCAGGAATCGTTGAAGTTGTTTGCGGGTGGAGGGGGCTGGCCAGTCCGTGACAGCAGAGATCTTAGCTGGGTCCATCCGCAACTCCCCCTGAGCTATTATGTAACCCAAAAAAGAGGTCTCAAACACATGAAATTCACATTTCTCCATCTTCACAAATAGCTTGTTCTCCAACAACCTTTGCAACACCTGGCGCACATGCAGTTCATGTTCCTGGGAGGACTCAGAGAAAATCAGGATATCATCCAGATAGACAAAAACAAAACGATTCAACATGTCCCGAAGGACATCGTTCACTAGTGCCTGAAAAACAGCAGGGGCATTAGACAACCCAAAAGGCATGACCAGATACTCAAAATGTCCCAAGGGTGTGTTGAAGGCAGTCTTCCATTCATCACCTTTACGAATGCGCACCAGGTGATACGCATTTCGTAGATCCAGTTTGGTAAAGATAGTTGCACCATGAAGGAGGGGAAAAGCAGAATTAATTAAAGGCAGAGAATATTTGTTCTTAATGGTGATGTTGTTAAGTCCACGGAAATCAATACACGGTCTGAGGGTCTTATCCTTCTTTCCAACAAAAAAGAATCCCGCTCCTACAGGTGACGAGGAAGGACGAATAATACCTGCCGCCAAGGAGTCCCTAATGTAGTTCTCCATAGCCTCCGTCTCCGGGCGGGAGAGATTGTACAGGCGACTGCTAGGGAGAGGGGCTCCTGGCTGGAGGTCAATGGCGCAGTCGTAAGGCCGGTGAGGAGGAAGAGAAGTAGCTCTGTGTTTGCAGAAAACGGATGCCAGGTCATGATACACGTCAGGGACAGCAGAGAGATCCATGGACTCCAGTGGAGGTTGAGGCACAGTGCTGGCAGGGGTCTGAGCAGAACACAAACAATTCACATGACAAAATGTGCTCCATGAAACAATTTTACCTGTCACCCAATCAATGTGTGGATTGTGTCGTATGAGCCAGGGGATACCAAGGACCAGGGGGGTCTGTGGGCAGTCAATTATGTGAAACTGAATGTTCTCCTGATGATTACCCGACACTCTGAGACAAACAGGGACAGTCTGATGAGTAATACGGGTCAACAATTGTCCATTTAGACCCTTAGCCTGCAGCGGACGGTCCATAGGTACAGTCTCTAACTCCATTTGTTGAGCCAACTCTCGATCCAAAAAGCTTTCATCGGCACCAGAGTCAACCAGCGCACTAACAGGGAAATTCTGGGACTGCCACTGGAGGTATGCCTGGAGCAGAATGCGGGGAGAAGAGGAAGAATCCGCTGCTCGGCTCACCAAAACTTCTCCCATTAATGATGAGCCGGCCCTTTTCCCGGACGAACTGGGCAGGAAGGAACGAAATGACCAGCCTCTCCACAATACAGGCAGGCCCGAGCCTGAATACGACGTGCACGCTCCTCTGAGGACAACCGTGCACGACCCACCTCCATGGCTTCGGGTTCAGTGCTCCTAGTATCGACTCGGGAAGACTCGGCCCTCTCTGTAGGGAAGAGGCGGGGAGGAGTTGGTTGACGACAGACAGGTTGCTTGGAACTACCACTCCTCTCCCGGCGGCGCTCCCGAATCCGATTATCCAACCTGATGGTGAGTGAAATAAGATTATCCAGCGTAGGCGATTCATCATATGACACCAATTCATCCTTCAAGGTCTCAGCCAAAGCATTAATGAACACTCCTTGTAATGCCTCGTCATTCCAACCACTCACTGCCGCTAAAGTTCGAAACTCCACTGCCATCTCCGCCACACTGCGAGACCCCTGCCGAAGAGAAAACAAACGTTTAGCAGCCTCCTTGCCCCGTACGGGGTGGTCGAAAACCTTCCTCATCTCAGTGGTGAAGGCAACGTAAGTGTTGCAAATGTCCGACTGGCTCTCCCAGACCGCGGATCCCCAGGAACGAGCGGAACCGCTAGTAGAGTTGATAAGGTAGGCAATACGGGCTCTTTCGGAGGCGTAGGTGAGGGGCTGTTGTTCAAACACCAACGAGCATTGAGTCAAAAAATCACCACAGGTTCCCATGTTCCCGTCATAGCGCTCTGGAGCAGGAACAAAATGCTCTCTGATCTGGGCTGGAGGGGCAGGAAAAACAGGTAGAGCAGGAGAAGGAGCAGTTTGTATGCCATGCACGAGGGGTGCATTATTAACTTGAGTAGTAAGGGCAGACACTTGATTGGTGAGTAATTGAACCTGATTAAGCAGCACCTGACTGTTCTCAGAAATAGTCTTAAACAAAGTATCATGTTGGCCAAGTAAAATGCCCTGATTGGCTATTGCAGTCCAAATCTGAGTGCATTCTGGGGTGGTATCCGAGCTACTGTCTGCTGGGTTTATGTTGGTCAGATCATACTGTCACGATTTAACTAGATATGAACCCAAATGCAGACAACTACACCGAGCCAGAGAAGGTTTAACAGGTTTATTTACAACGTGCAATTGTCCAGGTTTCCAAAAATAGGGGAAGAGCAAGTCCAGGTTTACAGGGAGGGTAACAGATCCAGGAGTGGTACCGTAACGTCCTAGTGTCCGTGGTGAGTCCAAAAGGGAGGTCCGGTAGTGGAAAGCAGGGTGGTGGTGGCAGGAGTGAAGCGGAGGCAGGAGTCAGGTTCCATTCCAGAAAAGTAAATAGAACAGGCCAAAAACACAAAGAGCGAAAACAAGCAGGTTGCGTCAACAGCGAGACTAACATGGTCGTCTTGACTATGATCTGACGATGAGTGGCAAGTTCGACCGGGTCTTTAAGGCTGAGGTGATTATGGTGAATGAGCTGCAGCTGGAACCCTGACTCCCGCACACCAGACTTCACTACTGCAATCAAAACAGACAGAGGGGAGGGAGAGAGCAGAGAGAGAGCTACCTAGCAGCAGTAGGCCTAACAATGGCGGCCTCTGATTTAATATCAGTCCCAAGGCTCAATCCCTCCGTTCACTTAGGCACATAATAAAACCAAACATTGGCAACCAAATGCTGTCAAATTACTAAGATATTGCATTATTAGAGTGCTATCTGAAAGCTACTAATAACATACAGTATTACCATTCACCATACTGTCAACACTCATTACATTTTATAGACCAATCAACTGATAGGCCATGAGTACCATGAATCTTTTCACTTTACTTTCTTTATCACTGTCTTTGTTACTTTCACTAGTCTCCATATCTGTTTCCTTCAACTAGGACCCTTCTAGTCTTCCCAATATGAAAACCCTCTCAATCAGTACTGCTAATACACACAAATCACTCTCAAACAATGTTCTGCTTTTACCCCTATTGTAAGGTTTAAAAAAACAAAACAAAAAACATGATAATTTCCGTTCTCTGGGATTCCATTTTCCCATTTTACTTTCTCCTTATGGGAAGGCATTGTTTGTATTATAGTCTACCCTAACAATGTTACTGTATATATTTATTACCAATTTCCGTTGGATATTCACTTTCTGCTTTCTACTCATTAAATATCTATAATTTTGAGATTAATATGTAATGCAGCAAAATTATAAAATACATCGGCCAACTCAGAAGGGGAGAAATAAACTTTGGAGGGAGCTTCCTTTTTAAGGTAGATCTCGAGACTAGAGTTTCTTTCTAGGATCAACATTTATTATAACTGGGCTAGCACTGCCTATCAGTCCACTATCATTGGAGTGGTCTGTCCATAATGAGTCTGGAACTTGAAACAGAATTGACTGAGAGACAGAGACAGTTTCCCCCTCCGTCTCTGGGAGTGGTTCTATTTGCCTACTCACAAATTGGTTTAGAATTTCATTGTTGGGGATATCAGCGAAAACTCCATCGGGAGTACAATAAATTTGAGCATTTAGTGTTGTCAACAAGTCTTTTCCCAGTAAATTAAGTGGTTGAGTGGATTACTATATATATATATATATATATATATATATATATATATATATATATATATATATATATATATATATATATATATATATATATATATAATCTTCAACGTTTACTGGTCCCATACAACAGGGCATGGGTTTTGTTTCAAAATGGACTCTTTTCCTTTCCCGCATTTCTAGTATTTTTGGGCATTCACTTCTTCAGTGGTTGGGGTCGTGACTCGTGACAATAGAAGCAGCCTTTATATCTGTTCCTATCCCTATCTCTATCCCCCCTAGCTGCTCCGTTGTTACCACCCCTGCCATGCCCACGGCTGTGACCCCATCCCCTGCCGCAACCGTGGCCCCCAGCTCCTGCTGTGTAAAATTGTAGCTGAGCTGCCTGTAAGCGACGGTCCGTTTTGGTGGATTTATGTTTAATAGGTTCCATGCAATGCTGAGCTAGGATAGTAACTTCCGGTAGGGTTTTAGCCTGCCAACCTGGAGTACCAGAGACCTTCTTAGGTAACCCACACACGTACGCTCATACCAGGGGGCCGTTAACCCCCTTCGCATCAGACGCCATTCCAGAGTGCTTTAAAAAGATGTCTCTTATTCTGCTCGAAAACCGTGGGCATCTTCCCCCTCAGTCATAACACAGGATGTCGTTTTGGTCCAATCAACTCGAGTAGGGTAACGGAGTAACACTACTGCTGTTAGGGCTCCTATTTTCAGTGGAGGATACAAAACCACTGGTGGTAAGGGTTGAGGCAGTGTAGGGGGAGCTGAGGGAGGGGCTGGTTCATCTGTAAACTTAGAGGGTTTTCCACCCATGATTTCTAATTGTTTTCTTAGTCCTGTATTATTACACCAAATTACTTCAATGTGTATTGTTTTCTCAGTTTCTTTATTGTTACTTTATCAAATCTCTAGTATTCCATTATACACACATTTATCAAATCTCTAGTAACCCATTTTACACACATTTATCAAAACTCTATACTCAAGCAGTCCTATTACCAAACAAACAATTAGTTGTCACACCCTGGCTCTGGGGACTCTATATGTTGAGCCAGGGTGTGTATATTCTATGTTTTGTATTTCTGTGTTGGCCAGAGTGGTTCCCAATCAGAGGCAACGAGTGTCAGCTGTTGCTGGTTGTCTCTGATTGGGAGCCATATTTATAGAGGCTGTTTTCCCACAATAGTTGTGGGATCTTGTTCCAGTTGGTTTGTGCCTTTTGGTCTGTACCGTAGGACTGCACGTATCGTTTGTTGTTTTGTTCGAGTGTTTACTCTCTTTAAATAAAGTATGTTTGCCTGCGCCTTGGTCTACTCCGTCTAACGATCGTGACAACAGTCAACTTTCTGTAATTACCATTACTTTTACCAACTTCATTAACCCTCTCATGTGTGCAAACCGATTATACACTGCTCAAAAAAATAAAGGGAACACTTAAACAACACAATGTAACTCCAAGTCAATCACACTTCTGTGAAATCAAACTGTCCACTTAGGAAGCAACACTGATTGACAATAAATGTCACATGCTGTTGTGCAAATGGAAATTATAGGCAATTAGCAAGACACCCCCAATAAAGGACTGGTTTTGCAGGTGGTGACCACAGACCACTTCTCAGTTCCTATGCTTCCTGGCTGATGTTTTGGTCACTTTTGAATGCTGGTGGTGCTTTCACTCTAGTGGTAGCATGAGACGGAGTCTACAACCCACACAAGTGGCTCAGGTAGTGCAGCTCATCCAGGATGGCACATCAATGCGAGCTGTGGCAAGAAGGTTTGCTGTGTCTGTCAGCGTAGTGTCCAGAGCATGGAGGCGCTACCAGGAGACAGGCCAGTACATCAGGAGACGTGGAGGAGGCCGTAGGAGGGCAACAACCCAGCAGCAGGACTGCTACCTCCGCCTTTGTGCAAGGAGGAGCAGGAGGAGCACTGCCAGAGCCCTGCAAAATGACCTCCAGTAGGCCACAAATGAACATGTGTCTGCTCAAACGGTCAGAAACAGACTCCATGAGGGTGGTATGAGGGCCCGACGTCCACAGGTGGGGGTTGTGCTTACAGCCCAACACCGTGCAGGACGTTTGGCATTTGCCAGAGAACACCAAGATTGGCAAATTCGCCACTGGCGCCCTGTGCTCTTCACAGATGAAAGCAGGTTCACACTGAGCACATGTGACAGACGTGACAGAGTCTGGAGACGCCGTGGAGAACGTTCTGCTGCCTGCAACATCCTCCAGCATAACCGGTTTGGTGGTGGGTCAGTCATGGTGTGGGGTGGCATTTCTTTGGGGGGCCGCACAGCCCTCCATGTGCTCGCCAGAGGTAGCCTGACTGCCATTAGGTACCGAGATGAGATCCTCAGACCCCTTGTGAGACCATATGCTGGTGCGGTTGGCCCTGGGTTCCTCCTAATGCAAGACAATGCTAGACCTCATGTGGCTGGAGTGTGTCAGCAGTTCCTGCAAGAGGAAGGCATTGATGCTATGGACTGGCCCGCCCGTTCCCCAGACCTGAATCCAATTGAGCACATCTGGGACATCATGTCTCGCTCCATCCACCAACGCCACGTTGCACCACAGACTGTCCAGGAGTTGGCGGATGCTTTAGTCCAGGGAGGAGATCCCTCAGGAGACCATCCGCCACCTCATCAGGAGCATGCCCAGGCGTTGTAGGGAGGTCATACAGGCACGTGGAGGCCACACACACTACTGAGCCTCATTTTGACTTGTTTTAAGGACATTACATCAAAGTTGGATCAGCCTGTAGTGTGGTTTTCCACTTTAATTTTGAGGGTGACTCCAAATCCAGACCTCCATGGGTTGATACATTTGATTTTCATTGATAATTTTTGTGTGATTTTGTTGTCAGCACATTCAATTATGTAAAGAAAAAAGTATTTAATAAGATTATTTCATTCATTCAGATCTAGGATGTGTTATTATGTGGTCCTCTGTAGCTCAGCTGGTAGAGCACGGCGCTTGTAACGCCAAGGTAGTGGGTTCGATCCCCGGGACCACCCATACACAAAAATGTATGCACGCATGACTGTAAGTCGCTTTGGATAAAAGCGTCTGCTAAATGGCATATTATTATTTATTATTATTTTAGTGTTCCCTTTATTTTTTTGAGCAGTGTATATATTATAGCTATTATCTAGTTGTAGGCTATCTGATTCCTGCTATAAAGTACTTTTCCCAGATGTAGGCTATCCGATTCCTGCTATCATGTGACTCTAGGTAAACCGATCCCAACATGTGGGCAAACCGATTCCCACTATTGGAGACACCAGACAGATTCAGTATTATAGGAAAATAGTTCTGCCAAATTGAACCCCAACACTTTGTGGATGAGGAGGACAAGAGGACTTTCACCATTAAGGATTGGCTGGAAAACAGACAGTCCCTCAGAGATTTTTTAATAAGGTCTCTTACCTTTTTAAGTTGTGACCAGAGGGATGTCTGGGTCCAAGCCGAACGAAACGGGTCAAAAAGTCAAGTCGCTCTCATCTGGGTCACGGCACCAAATGTTGTGGAAATTTTTTCCAAAGATTAGGCAGAGACTAATTTAATTGTATAAAAAATTGTGAATCTTAAATACATATGAGCAGCTGCAAAGTAGATCCCTCTCTGATCGCAGTCAGGGAAGGAGCTCCAAGAGTAAATGGTTACATGTCCCTTATATAGTGGGAGGTGATAATAGAATCATATTGTTACACAACAGTTATTTATACAAGCAACAGTTCCAGAACACAATTACCTTGTGTTAGGGTGCAGAGTCTATGAAATGCACAACATCACAGTCCAACACAGAACAATAGCATAACCCTTGAGAAGTGACAACAGCACAACCCCAACTCTGCCACAACAATGTGAAATCCATAGATTAGGGCATAATTTATTTATTTCAATTGACTTCCTTATATGAACTGTAACTCAGTCAAATCTTTGAAATTGTTGTATGTTGCGTTTATATTTTTGTTCAGTGTAGTTAATTCTCTCCTTTGAACATACAGTAGTTGTGCTCTTCAAATTGGGTCTATAATTCCCTTTTCATATTTTTTAGATAACCAAAAGTCATTTCACCCCTTTCTGTCATTTGAAGATGTCTAACATGTGGCTCTGCACTGTAAAGGTGATGCTTGTTTGTCCCTAAAAAGCACAGGGCCAGGTCACAGTCTGGTACCCTTTTTTTTTTTTTTACCTTTATTTAACTAGGCAAGTCAGTTAAGAACAAATTCTTATTTACAATGACGGCCTACACCGGCCAAACCCAGACGACACTGGGCCAATTGTGCGCCGCCCTATGGGACTCCCAATCACGGCCGGTTGTGATACAGCCTGGAATCGAACCAGGGGGTCTGTAGTGACGCCTCAAGCACTGAGATGCAGTGCCTTAGACCACTGCGCCACTCTTAGAGCTGTGCAGACAAGAATGAGATCGGACAGTCACAAGATTGTGTCCCAGAGGAGGGATGGGTTCCATGGCAGAACAAAGGTTCCGTTATTCTCTCTTTGTGGCATGAAAGTTGAGCACAGAACAACCACATCAACTTACTAGACACTTGGAAGCAAGCATTCAAGTGCCATTCAAGTAAGTTTGATACCCATTATAGAAAGAAATACAGAACATTTTAAATAACCAGGAATGTTGGCCAATATTGACCATGGTACTTTATTTGGACAGTGAAGCTAAAACTTTTAATTTAGCTCTATACTCCAGCATTTTGAATTTGAGATCAAATGTTTTAATGAAGCGACAGTACAGAATGTCACCTTTTATTTGAGGGTATTTTCATACATATCTCTATTACCGTTTAGAAACGAAAGCATTTTATGTATCTAGTCCCTCCATTTTGAAGGTGGCATAAGTATTTGGACAAATTCACTTATATTTGTATTAAAGTAGTGATTGCGTGCCATATTCCTAGCATGCAATGACCCCATCAAGCTTGTGACTACAAATGTGTTGGATACATTTGCAGTTTGTTATGGTTGTGTTTCAGATTATGTTGTGCCCAGTAGACATGCTAACCTCTCACCATTATCCAATAACAGGGGAGGTTAGCATTGTGGGGGGGGGGTATGATATTTATGCCTAACTTTCTCACTCATCATTATTGTTAGGTTCCCTATAGACAAACCTAGATGTTGTCGCTCAACAGAAAAGGGAACTAATAAAGGAGACAACCAAAACAAAACGGGTTTCAAACAGGTTCTGAAAGACACCCGTGGGACGCCCACTGAAAGTTGCAAAGCAACTAGAAAAGAGTCCAAAAGACACCTACCATGGATGCCCACTAGATTTTCCTCAGAAAAGACAAAATAAAGGAAAAACCCACACCAACTTAGGATAGGGAGTAGAGGTCTTCACTGATCCACCTGTACCCGAATACCCAAGACCCAATCTGGGACCCGACCGAGTTCGGATCCAGAATTCTAAATAATTTCACAGGTGTGGGTCGGACTTCTATACTAGGCGGTGTCAGAGGAAGGCCCAAAAACAGCTTCTACCCCCAAGCCATAAGACTGCTGAACAATTAATCAAATGGCCACCTGGACTATTTGCATTGAACCCCCGCTACTCGCTGTTTATTATCTATGCATAAATCACTTTACCCCTAACTACATGTACAAATTACCTCAATTAACCTGTACCTCACATAGTGACTCGGTACCAGTACCCCCTGTATTTAGCCTTTGTTATTGTTATTTTATTGTGTTACTTTTTTAACTTTAGTTTATTTAGTAAATATTTTATTTTCAATTTGATTTGATTGTCACAGGTCTCGGGTATTTGTGATTTTTACTGACTTTTCCGGAAAGGCCCATACAGATCTGAACTCGTCTGCTGCAGTAGAGAGAGAAATTGCATAATTTATGCTACTGCTCTTGCTTCCAAGATCCCTTTCACACGTACATTCAGATAGCCATGCTTGCTTCACCCTCTTCGCTTCCTTCATTGAAAATGAATGGGCTTCCGTTGTTTCATCGCTCCCAACGTGCTATGTGGATCTCTTGTGATACTTTTCACAAGAGGGGAGCTTGGCCCGTGTAACTTGTTGTTGGCCAATCATAAGTAATCAAAGCGGTAATAGGCTACAGTCATAGAGCCTCCGTGTGTGGCAAAAGTTAAAAGATATCTCTAATCAATGGAAGAAGGAATAGGGTAGAACGATGGCGCCATGCCCATGTACTTTCGCAAAAAATATTAGCCAGGCCATTCGGTTCCGGTCTAGAGGGAAACAAACCACAGCACAAACAGTAGCTAGCTAACGATATCATCAGTCACCACTAAAGAAAAACTGCGTCTTTTCCTAATTTTTTATTTATTTATTCGTTTTCTATTTTAAAAATCCCATTTATTTAGGGGAATTGCAAAACTTTAAAATTTCAGTAAAGGGAAGGTAGCACCTCAGTGGAGCATTGCTGTGTGCCAAAATGTGAGGCAACGGCGAAGTTCAACTCCGTGTTGAGCTCCCACACTTTTCCAACATTAGAAGAAGCACGGAAGAGGTGGATAATAAATATTATCACACCAGTCTGCTGCCGTCATTTCCAAACTGAGGACTTGATCGAGCCTTCGACCATTACCGGGCGCAGAAGATTAAAGAAGGGAGCTCTGCATGTCCACTTCCAGTGGAACGGCTACTCCATCCAAGCACCACGTCCTGCAGTATGGCAGAGGAGAGAGCGACCATCCGAAACAGAGGATATTGAGGACGTTGTAGATGATGTGCCCATGGCGATTGATCATGACTACTGTTCAGCCTCCGACCCGTCGGCCCTTGGGCAAAACGAAGACCTCCGCGAGGAGATGCAGCGATCGAGGACACAGGTGGAAGAGTTGTCTGTCCGCAAGCATTTCTGTTTGGAGAGATTTGCAGCCACCGCCGACGACATACTGTTCTACACAAGGTAGGTTAATATAATACTATTACTGTTAGCTATAGGCCTACATTTTATAAAATTTTGCAATGAGCATGGCAGCTGTAGTTTCGTTAGTGACCTGACACAGGTTCCTTGGGTTTTGTGTGTGTATGTGTGTTACACTAATATTACAACTGCTGTCAGGACCTTCGGTCTCTGTGGGCTACTCTGGGGAAAAGACCAGAAGGGAACACACTCAGGCCCTACTGTAGGCTTGTTTTTCTCAGTGGTGTAAAGTACGTAAGTAAAAATATTTGAATGACTACTTAAGGAGTTTTTTGTGGTATCTGTACTACTTATATTTTTGACAGCTTTTACTTCACTATATTCCTATAAAGACAATAATTTACTTTTTACTCCATACATTTTCCCTGACACCCGAAAGTACTAGTTACACTTTGATTGATTAGCAGGAAAGGAAAATGGTCAAATTCAACCACAAGAGAACATCCCTCGTCACCCCCACTGCCTCTGATCTGGTGGACTCACTGAACACAAAGGCTTCGCTTGTAAATTATGTCTGAGTGTTGGAGTGTGCCCCTGGATATCCACAAATAAAAAAGTAAGTACAAAAGGGAAAATAAATAAACAGAATCTCTGTCTGGCTCTCTCCCTCCATCACTCTGTATGTTATGCCACAGTAAGGGTTATTCAGAGGGATGGTTCACTGGTTGCAATATTATGTTATTTCTAATCTATTTCTAAATGTATTCATTATAATATGTTCCAACTTTCGCATAGGTTTGCAACTCATGCCCACCTAATGGCCTTCTGGAAGCTCATCGAACCAGACACACACAAGATGATTAGTGTAAAAGAACAAGGAGGTCACATTCCCAAGCAATGCAAAGGTAAATACAATCTTTCTTAAACTGTTTTTGTCAAAGTGGCTGTCTTTTTAAAAGAAACACCACAGCAGCAGCATCAGTCTATATAATGTAGTGCAAATGTTAGTGCCCTACTGATCTTTAACAAACAGCAATATCACTGTCACAAGCCTGGTTCCATCTTTCATTCAAAGCCAACTGGAATAATGATATTAACTCCTGGGTTAAGGAGAGATAATGCTGTGAATGGTTCACGGAATTGTTATTGAGGCATGATTTCTCTTCCCTCTAAGGCAGTGGTATTCAAACCTTTTCAGCGGGGACCCCATTTTGTTTTGCTAGAATTTCTGGGGACCCCATTTTTTTGCCAGAATTTCTGGTGACTCTACCCCTTAAACCTTAAAATCGGTACATTTCGATTTTTACATCAACAAATAACCTTCAATTCATTACATTTTGATCTCTCTTATCAACTTATCTTTCCACAAAACGTTTGTATATTTTTGTTCCAACCCCGACTTTGAATACCACTTCTCTAAGGGCTAAACCTTTTTTGTTATAGTATTGGATGTTCATGTACATTTTGCTTATGTATGTTTTCACTTTCTTCAACAGACAGTTCTGCAGCCCATAGATTAATTATTCCTCTTCATGACACACCTCTCTGTGGGTTTGAAGCAGAGGGATTTGTTTCACAGATTTAACATCAACCAGTCCACTGTGAGTCGAATCATCATCACATGGGCCAACTTCCTCTACGCATTGCTTGGTGTCAAGTGTCTCTGGATGTCAGAGGAAGAAGTGAAGGCTCACTTACCAGTGCCTTGTAAGGTACATGACCAGCTTTCCTCTCAAAGAGGACCCAGATGCCAGCCTTAGATGTGCGTCAGACCCAGTCAATCACCCGATTGAGAGTTCATATGGAGAGATGTATCAGGAGGGTGAAGGAGAAGAACTCTTCGACACCGTCATCCCGCTCTCCATCACAGGTAGCATCAACCAGCTATACTCGGTTGCATGCTTCCTGGTCGACTACCAGAATGGACCTCTGGTCAAAGCCTGGGCAAAGGAGAAGTGAGCCCATAACCCCCTAGGCAGCCACCCAGTACCCATAGCCAGCCTGAGTACCCTTAACTGTCACTCAGGGCATCTTGATGAGCGCCAATGTCCTAGGTGCCTTTGACTTTGATGTTGGAATCAGTTAATTGTATAATTCTGTTTTATAGGATTAGCCTACATGATTCACTTTTAAAGGAGAATTGTCCTATTTCTGAAGTGAAGCTCTATTTTTGATGTAAATGGTATGTTATAGAAGGGTTTCACAGACTTTATTTGAGATTTAGCTTGTTTTTGAAATATACACTTCCTCAATGCTCGTTGTGCAGTATCAGAGCAAGCAAAAAACATGAACAAATGCTCAAAAAACACAAAAATACGTCATATTAGAAATGGACACCCTCTGAGTATAGGTGATGTAGCTCTTTAGATGTTGTA
This sequence comes from Coregonus lavaretus, assembly GCF_964263955.1. Lineage (NCBI taxonomy): Eukaryota > Metazoa > Chordata > Actinopteri > Salmoniformes > Salmonidae > Coregonus > Coregonus lavaretus. Next base: position 17,004,875 of record NC_140012.1, on the reverse strand, counting down.
CACATTAAATTGTGTCATTCCGAACTGTATCTGCAACGTTATCCATTTTGGTTGAGTCCACTGAGTCCACTGTTTCCCCCCACTAGTGATGTAGGTCTTTAAACATTAAATTGTCATTCCGAACTTTATCCGCAACTCAAGACGTTTCTTCTACCATCTGTGCTGCGCGGGCTGTGTCCGTGTACTATAGGGACACGCTCGGCCTGCACAGCCGAGCGTGTCCCTATAGTACACGGACACAGCCCGTTTCTAAAAAGACGTATTTGGGTGTTTTTTTAAAGCTTTTGTTAATGTCTTTTGCTTTCCCTGATACTGCACAATGAGGAAGTGTCACGCGGCTGGGGTAAGTTTCTCAAACAAGCCAAATCCCCCAAAACGTTTCTGGACCCTTCTATAACATGCCTTTACATCAAAAATATAGATTTTCTTCAGAAATAGGAACATTCTCCTTTAAGTCCTTTTAATCAGTTCATTATAATCCTGTTTGATAGGATAAGAAGATTCACTTTTAAATCCTTTGACTGGATTCCTTGTTTTTAAATAATCATTTTATTCTGGTGATTAGTGACAAGTAATTTCATCCAGTAGATTAATCAATAGAATGAGGTGTCTTTCTTGTCTTGATACATGCATGTTGTGTGTCTTGAGACAATGAATGTACATATTTAGGCAGGTCTTGGAGACAGTTATTAATTGTGTATTACAAACGTAAGTTATCATTAAAGACTAGCCTTAAAGGCTATTGTTTGCCTTAAACCCCTGTCTATCTCATCTTGTTGCACTACCACTTGTGTCACGCCTCTTCACCTGGCAACCAGTTTAGGAGAATTGGAACACACAATTAACCTGTAGGCTCAACAAGGTGTTCAATGATTAAACACACCAGTGTAACACGTTTTAGCAGTCAACATCAATGATGAATGAAAATAGGATGCACTCAAATTGTATATCAAAACACGTTTTAATTTTTTCTCAGTCTACATCTCTCAGGCATAGCCATTTATGAAGTCAAGCATTTAATGTAGACATCTAGTCATGTAAAAAGAAAAAAAAGAAATTGTCTTTCTTTTCCCTGATGGTGTTTGCCACCCCACTGTAGATGCGCTGGATCAGCATGTCCTTGTCAGCGAACACCACAAAGTCACACCACTCCAGCCCTGCTATTAGCATCTAGCCTTGTACCTGCTAGTATTTTTTTTATTTCACCTTTATTTAACCAGGTAAGCCAGTTGAGAACAAGTTCTCATTTACAACTGCGACCTGGCCAAGATAAAGCAAAGCAGTGCGATAAAAACAACAACACAGAGTTACATATGGGGTAAAACAAAACAAAGTCAAAAATACAACAGAAAAAATATATATACAGTGTGTGCAAATGTAGCAAGTTATGGAGGTAAGGCAATAAATAGGCTATAGTGCAAAATAATTACAATTAGTATTAACACTGGAATGATAGATGTGCAAGAGATGATATGCAAATAGAGATACTGGGGTACAATTGAGCAAAATAAATAACAACATAGGGATGAGGTAGTTGGGCGGGCTAATTTCAGATGGGCTGTGTACAGGTGCAGTGATCGGTAAGGTGCTCTGACAACTGATGCTTAAAGTTAGTGAGGGAGATAAGTGTCTCCAGCTTCAGAGATTTTTGCAATTTGTTCCAGTCATTGGCAGCAGAGAACTGGAAGGAATGGCGGCCAAAGGAGGTGTTGGCTTTGGGGATGACCAGTGAGATATACCTGCTGGAGCACATACTATGGTGACCAATGAGCTAAGATAAGGTGGGGATTTGCCTAGCAGTGATTTATAGATGGCCTGGAGCCAGTGGGTTTGGCGACGAATATGTAGTGAGGACCAGCCAACAAGAGCGTACAGGTCACAGTAGTGGGTAGTATATGGGGCTTTGGAGACAAAACGGATGGCACTGTGATAGACTACATCCAATTTGCTGAGTAGAGTGTTGGAGGCTATTTTGTAAATGACATCGCCGAAGTCAAGGATCGGTAGGATAGTCAGTTTTACGAGGGCATGTTTGGCAGCATGAGTGAAGGAGGCTTTGTTGCGAAATAGGAAACCGATTCTAGATGTAACTTTGGATTGGAGATTCTTAATGTGAGTCTGGAAGGAGAGTTTACAGTCTAACCAGACACCTAGGTATTTGTAGTTGTCCACATCCTCTAGGTCAGACCCGTCGAGAGTAGTGATTCTAGTCGGGTGGGCGGGTGCAAGCAGCGTTCGGTTGAAGAGCATGCATTTAGTTTTACTAGTGTTTAAGAGCAGTTGGAGGCTACTGAAGGAGTGTTGTATGGCATTGAAGCTCATTTGGAGGTTTGTTAACACAGTGTCCAATGAAGGGCCAGATGTATACAAAATGGTGTCGTCTGCGTAGAGGTGGATCTGAGAGTCACCAGCAGCAAGAGCGACATCATTGATATACACAGAGAAAAGAGTCGGCCCAAAAATTGAACCCTGTGGCACCCCCATAGAGACTGCCATAGGTCCAGACAACAGGCCCTCCGATTTGACACATTGAACTCTATCTGAGAAGTAGTTGGTGAACCAGGCGAGGCAGTCATTTGAGAAACCAAGGCTATTTAGTCTGCCAATAAGAATGTGGTGGTTGACAGAGTCGAAAGCCTTGGCCAGGTCAATGAAAACGGCTGCACAGTACTGTCTATTATCGATCGCAGTAGTAGGCGTGCTGTGGCTTTAGCTCCAGTTTGCCATGATGGAGACTCAGGTAGGGGCAGTCAACACAACTCTTGGAGTTTGGACACTTGATCTCCAGTAAGCCAAATGGTGGGCTTTCAATTGGGTCGTAGGTCAGCCCGTCAGGTGAAGACCCCAGCCAAGGGGCGTCAGGGTGGATTACAAACCCACATGGCGTGTAGTACACGTTATTGATGTGGCTGTACTCACAGACAGCAGCAGGCTCCATGGCCAGAGCCCTCTTCATCGCTGCCGTCTGAGGAGATCCTTTGATAATTTGATCTGCCAGGTTCTCCGCTAAGCTCTGCCCTCGGACGTGACAGCCTTCCCTGAAGTGGGAGGTGGTAAGGCGTGGCCTTCTTAGTTTATGCCAGTCCAGTGAGGTGCCTTGCTCCTTGGTAGCGCCTTCAATGGTGTTAGCCATATCCCAGGTGGTCTCCAACGATCTAACATACAGCTGCTGCCTCTCACTGCACACGAACATGCTGGTAGGATAGGGGACTTCATGCCTGGACTTTTCCAAAAGCAGAGTTGACCAATGGGACCTCGCTGTTGATCCCCATTGTGGTGATCAATGGTGCCGTTTCAATGTGAAAGTCCTTGTACACCTCAGATACACGCAGGACAGACAGGTCAGGCAGTTCCCTTGGAGGCCTTTGTAGAGTGTGCTCCTGTGCAAAACATAATTAGTAATCTCCCAGTCAAATAATTTCCTGTAGCTGTTGTAAAAATTAAGGGATTTACTTTTCAGATTTTAGCTAATTCCTTCAGCCATTGTCCTCTGTTTCAGTTTGGCTGATAACATTACCATCTTGCTTCCTGGGCCTGGCTTCACACCATATTTGATTGAAATGGGACACATAATTATTTAGATATTGATTTTATATGTGCATGATTATCTATATCCACACAGACTGACCATGGTTCTTGGCATGTGCCAACACTGTTCGCTCTCTACAGCTAAGGACTGGGGGTACCACTGGCATTTTGAGCTGTGAATAATATGCCGCCTGGTACAGCAGAGCAACTCTATCGTTGCAAAAAGCTGTACCAGCTGCACACGAACACTACAGGGCGCGAATTCAACACGATCTGTAACAATAAGGAAAGGTGTAGAATATATTTCATGCCAAGAAGATGTCACATTTCATTCAAATGTTATAGAAATAATGTAGGCAGAAAGTTGAGCAAGTTAAGATATGATGAATTAAGGAAAGGAAACAAGTTGAGACAATGATAATCAATGGACTCATAGATATGTGACATTAGCATTATCACATAGTATGGAGCAATTTTATATATTACTATTTATTGGACATGCATTCTAATTTATAGCCATACTTTAGGTTCTTGAAATACTGTCTCAACAGACTAATTTAAAGGCAGTAAAAAATAGAAGTGGTTAGCATTTGTTAAATCAGATGAGAAAAATAAGGTAGTGGAACAAAAAAATGGAACAGAAAGCCTCAAAACAGTGTCTGGGGACCCTATACTAGATTCAATAGTATGTCATCATGCACATGTTAGCAATGATACAATATGATATAAAATGTTATCTATACAATTGTAAATGTCTAGCTAACAACCAGACTAGCAACACTGAATCCCTAGAACATGAGTGAGAACTACACTAATGGCCAAATGTATGTGGACAACTGCTCGTCAAACATCTCATTATCAAATCATGGGCATTAATATAGATTTGGTTCCCCCTTTGCTGCTGTAACAGCCTCCACTCCTCTGGGAAGGCTTTTCAATAGATGTTGGAACATTGCTGCGGGATGAACAGCATGACAATGGGCCTCAGGATCTCGTCACGGTATCTCTGTGCATTCAAATTGCCATAGATGAAATGCAATTGTGTTTGTTGTCGGTAGCTTATGCCTGCCTGTACCATAACCCCACCGCCACCATGGGGCAGTCTGTTCACAACGTTGACATCAGCAAACCAGTACAGTTGAAACCAGGATTCATCCGTGAAGAGCACACTTCTCCAGCGTGCCAGTGGCCATCGAAGGTGAGCATTTGCCCACTGAAGTCGGTTACGACGCCGAACTGCAATCAGGCCAAGACCCTGGTGAGGACGACGAGCACACAGACGAGCTTCCCTGAGAAGCTTTCTGACAGTTTGTGCAGAAATTATTTGGTTGTGCAAACCCACAGTTTCATTAGTTGTCTCAGATGATCCCGCAGGTGAAGAAGCTGGATGTGGAGGTCCTTGGCTGGCGTAGTTACACGTGGTCTGTGGTTGTGAGGCCGGTTGGACGTACTGCGAAATTCTCTAAAATGACGTTGGAGGTGGCTTACTGTAGAAAAATGAACGTTCACTTCTCTGGCAACAGCTCTGGTGGACATTCCTGCAGTCAGCATGCCAATTCCACATTCCCTGAAAAACTTGCGACATCTCTGACATTGTTTGTGTGACAAAAGTGCACATTTTAGAGTGGCCTTTTATTGTCCAGTGTAATGATCATGTTGTTTACGCAGCTTCTTGATATGCCACACCTGTCAGTTGGATGGATTATCTTGGCAAAGGAGGAAAGCTCACTAACAGGGATGTAAACAAATTTGTGTACACAATTTGAGAGAAATAAGCTTTTTGTGCATAGGAACATTTCAGGGATCTTTTATTATATTATTATAACACTTTACGTTTATATTTTTGTTTAGTATAGTTTCTCTTTTCATAGGCTTGCATTTTGACAGAACATGGTGCTCACCTAAAGAAGGTGACGTTTACAAGAGGTACAGAAGGTCATCTTCTCTGAGAAACACACCTCCTGTCTGAATCAACATGCTCAATATTTCTCTCAGGGAATTAATCCTGTTTTTCTTCCTCCCCTGTCAGATTATAATGTCATTTGTGTCAATATTGAAATTATATTTGAACATAAGCTCAGCTTGTGGTATATATTGGCATATTTGATTCACTCAATTAATACGGTCTGAGAAATAACTACCTTCCTATGTCTGTGAGGCAGTAAGATTGTGGTGGTGTGTGTTGCAGAGCCAGGTCCTCTCCGACTGTGTGTGTTGTGTGTCTGTTGAAACAGGTAGCAAACCACTGGGCCCCCCTGTGGCCCTGCCGGAACTCAGCCATGCCTTTGCTGATCTGAAATAAAAATGTTAACCCTAATGGCTTCATTCTGAGTAGCTTTCAAAGCCCAGTGGAATCCATCTCAGCTGCTATGGTGGTGTCTGGTGAATAGCAGGCCAGAAGTCGGGGAAGTTTGGGCAGTACCAGGCATGGTAAAAACTGAAAACTGAAAAGATTGACTTGCTATAGAGTTTTTTGACAGAAAAGCAGTTTTGTGTAATGGTTTTCAAATAACATATTTTCAATGTAGATACAGTAATTTACAGTAGTATTCTAATTTCAGTATTTTCTTATTGTAATAATTGTTCTATCATGACAATAGTGACTTTGTTCTTTAGTCATTCTATGTCTGACAAAAAATCAACATTTTAATAGCAACACAGTCCTATGTCACACAATGGAAGGGCCTCAAGGCAAAGTGTAACTGTTTCTATCTGAGAGAGAAAGTAATGAATTGAGCAACTGGTATAGCCTCTGAGCAGTCAATATCTGTATTAGGATGACCACCTGTGACCCTGCTGTTGGAAAGTCTTAATCCTATATGACAATGATGAGAGTAGACCTGCAGAGAATATCACTGTGAGAGCCTGCTGGCGACACAGAGGAGTCCTCCTCACCTTTATTATTCAACTGATGGAGCGCCGGCCGCACCCACTAGATACTGGCTGAGGTTTAGAGAACCTACAGTGAGGGGAAAAAAGTATTTGATCCCCTGCTGATTTTGTACGTTTGCCCACTGACAAAGAAATGATCAGTCTATAATTTTAATGGTAGGTTTATTTGAACAGTGAGAGACAGAATAACTACAAAAAAATCAAGAAAAACGCATGTCAAAAATGTTTGAGTTGCCAAAAATGTTTGAGTTGCCAAACGTCAGCCTCGAAACCTTAATGACTTGGAGAAGATCTGCAAAGAGGAGTGGAACAAAATCCCTCCTGAGATGTGTGCAAACCTGGTGGCCAACTACAAGAAACGTCTGACCTCTGATTGCCAACAAGGGTTTTGCCACCAAGTACTAAGTCATGTTTTGCAGAGGGGTCAAATACTTATTTCCCTCATTAAAATGCAAATCAATTTATAACATTATTGACATGCGTTTTTCTGGATTTTGTTGTTGTTATTCTGTCCCTCACTATTCAAATAAACCTACCATTAAAATGATAGACTGATCATGTCTTTGTCAGTGGGCAAACGCACAAAATCAGCAGGGGATGAAATACTTTTTGCCCTCACTGTATATATATATATATATATATCACCAGTCAAAAGTTTGGACACACCTACTCATTCAAGGGTTTTTCTTTATTTTTACTATTTTCTACATTGTAGAATAATAGTGAAGACATCAAAACTATGAAATAACACATATGGAATCATGTAGTATCCAAAAAAGTGTTAAACAAATCAAAATATATTTTATATTTGAGATTCTTCACAGTAGCAACCCTTTGCCTTGATGACAGCTTTGACACTCTTGGAATTCTCTCAACCAGCTTCATGAGGTAGTCACCTGGAATGTATTTCAATTAACAGGTGTGCCTTCTTAAAAGTTAATTTGTGGAATTTTTTTCCTTAATGTGTTTAAGCCAATCAGTTGTGTTGTGACAAGGTAGGGGGGTGTACAGAAGATAGCCCTATTTGGTAAAAGAGCGAGTCCATATTATGGCAGGAACAGCTCAAATAAGCAAAGAGAAACAACAGTCTATCATTACTTTAAGACATGAATGTCAGTCAATACGGAAAATATCAAGAACTTTGAAAGTTTCTTCAAGTGCAATCGCAAAAACCATCAAGCGCTATGATGAAACTGGCTCTCATGAGGACCGCCACAGGAAAGCAAGACCCAGAGTTACCTCTGCTGCAGAGGATAAGTTCATTAGAGTTACCAGCCTCAGAAACTGCCCAAATAAATGCTTCACAGAGTTCAAGTAACAGACACATCTCAACATTAGCAGTTCAGAGGGAGACTGTGTGAATCAGGCCTTCATGGTCGAAAAAGCGTGTGCGAGCAAGGAGGCCTACACACCTGATTCAGTTACACCAGCTCTGTCAGGAGGAATGGGCCAAAATTCACTCAACTTATTGTGGGAAGCTTGTGGAAGGCTACCCGAAAAGTTTGACCCAAGTTAAACAATTTAAAGACAATGCTACCAAATACTAATTGAGTGTATGTAAACTTCTGACTCACTGGGAATGTGATGAAAGAAATAAAAGCTTAAATAAATAATTCTCTCTACTATTATTCTGACATTTCACATTCTTAAAATAAAGTGGTGATCCTAACTGACCTAAGACAGGACATTTTTACTAGGATTAAATGTCAGGAATTGTGAAAAACTGAGTTCAAATGTATTTGGCTAAGGTGTATGTAAACTTACGACTTCAACTGTATATATATATATATATATATTTTTCCAACAATTGTTTACAGACAGACTATTTCACTTATAGGAAATAGGAAAAATGCCAAGGGGGGTGAATACTTTCGCAAGCCACTTAACCAGCATGGCTACCACAGCATTCTGCAGCGATACACTATTCCATCTGGTTTGGGTTTAGTGGGACTATCATTTGTTTTTCAACAGGACAATGACCCAACACACCTCCAGGATGTGTAAGGGCTATTTTACCAAGAAGGAGAGTGATGGAGTGCTGCATCAGATGACATTACATTTTACATTTAGATGACCTGGCCTCCACAATCCCTCGACCTCAACCAAATTGAGATGGTTTGGGATGAGTCGGACCGCAGAGTGAAGAAAAAGCAGCCAAGAAGTGCTCAGCATACAGTTGAAGTCAGAAGTTTACATACACGTAGGTTGGAGTCATTAAAACTCGTTTTTCAACCACTCCACAAATGTCTTGTTAACAAACTATAGTTTTGGCAAGTCGGTTAGGACATCTACTTCGTGCATGACACAAGTCATTTTTCCAACAATTGTTTACAGACAGACTATTTCACTTATAATTCACTGTATCACAATTCCAGTGGGTCAGAAGTTAACATACACTAAGTTGAATGTGCCTTTAAACAGCTTGGAAAATTCCAGAAAATGATGTCATGGCTTTAGAAGCATCTGATAGGCTAATTGACATAATTTGAGTCAATTGGAAGTGTACCTGTGGATGTATTTCAAGGCCTACCTTCAAACTCAGTGCCTCTTTGCTTGACATAATGGAAAAATCTAAAGAAATCAGTCAAGACCTCAGAAATAAAATTGTAGACCTCCACAAGTCTGGTTCATCCGTGGGAGCAATTTCCAAACGCCTGAAGGTACCACGTTCATTTGTACAAACAATAGTACGCAAGTATAAACACCATGGGACCACGCAGCCGTCATACCGCTCAGGAAGGAGACGCGTTCTGTCTCCTAGAGATTAACACACATACATATATACATATATACATATATACATATATATACATATATATATGTATATATATGTATATGTATATATGTATGTGTGTGTATATACAGTGGCTTGCGAAAGTATTCACCCCCCTTGGCATTTTTCCTATTTTGTTGCCTTACAACCTGGAACTAAACATTGATTTACACAACATGCCTACCACTTTGAAGATGCAAAATATTTTTTGGGGTGAAACAAACAAGAAATAAGACAAGAAAACTGAAAACTTGAGCGTGCATAACTATTCACCCCCCCAAAGTCAATACTTTGTAGAGCCACCTTTTGAAGCAATTACAGCTGCAAGTCTCTTAGGGTATGTCGCTATAAGCTTGGCACATCTAGCCACTGGGATTTTTGCCCATTCTTCAAGGCAAAACTGCTCCAGCTCCTTCAAGTTGGATGGGTTCCGCTGGTATCAGCAATCTTTAAGTCATACCACAGATTCTCAATTGGACTGAGGTCTGGGCTTTGACTAGGCCATTCCGAGACATGTAAATGTTTCCCCTTAAACCACTCAAGTGTTGCTGTAGCAGTAGGCTTAGGGTCATTGTCTTGCTGGAAGGTGAACCTCTGACCCAGTCTCAAATCTCTGGAAGACTGAAACAGTTTTCCCTCAAGAATTTCCCTGTATTTAGCGCCATCCATCATTCCTTCAATTCTGACCAGTTTCCCAGTCGCTGCTGATGAAAAACATCCCCACAGCATGATGCTGCCACCACCATGCTTCACTGTGAGGATGGTGTTCTCGGGGTGATGAGAGGTGTTGGGTTTGCGCCAGACAAGGCGTTTTCTTGATCGCCAAAAAGCTCAATTTTAGTCTCATCTGACCAGAGTACCTTCTTCCATATGTCTGGGGAGTCTCCCACATGCCTTTTGGCAAAAACCAAACGTGTTTGCTTGTTTTTGTCTTCAAGCAATGGCTTTTCTCTGGCCACTCTTCTATAAAGCCCAGCTCTGTTGAGTCCTATGGGCAGATACTCCAATCTCCACTGTGGAGCTTTGCAGCTCCTTCAGGGTTATCTTTGGTCTCTTTGTTGCTTCTCTGATTAATGTCCTCTTTGCTTGGTCTGTGAGTTTTGGTGGGCGGCCCTCTCTTGGCAGGTTTGTTGTGGTGCCATATTCTTTCCATTTTTTAATAATGGATTTAATGGTGCTCCGTGGGATGTTCAAAGTTTCAGATATTTTTTTATAACCCAACCCTGATCTGAACTTTGTCCCTGACCTGTTTGGAGAGCTCCTTGGTCTTCATGGTGCCGCTTGCTTGGTGGTGCCCCTTGCTTAGTGGTGTTGCAGACTCTGGGGCCTTTCAGAACAGGTGTATATATACTGAGATCATGTGACAGATCATGTGACACTGAGATTGCACACAGGTGGACTTTATTTAACTAATTATGTGACTTCTGAAGGTAATTGGTTGCACCAGATCTTATTTAGGGGCTTCATAGCAAAGGGGGTGAATACAAATGCATGCATCACTTTTCCGTTATTTATATTTTTGAATTTTTGAAAGAAGTTATTTTTTTCATTTCACCACACCAATTTGGACTATTTTGTGTATGTCCATTACATGAAATCCAAATAAAAATCTATTTAAATTACAGGTTGTACAACAAAATAGGAAAAACGCCAAGGGGGATGAATACTTTTGCAAGGCACTGTATTATAAATTTTTTCTGTAATACTATTAGCCACTTAGCAATTTTATGAAGTTGGCTTTAGCTTGCTGTGATGAGGTGATTTGGAAGGAGTCAGGCACAGGAGGGTAAATCACAGAATAACAGGATTTATTATGAAGCACAAAGTTACGCAGTAATGCGTCAGAACATTTAAGTGCGCAAAACAGGCGCACTGGAAAATACAAGGCACACAGGGAATTATACCGGCGATACAAAATACACGGAGCTCACCGAGCTACTCTATCCTCCACAATAAACAATCACACACAAAGACAAGGGGGCAGAGGGAACACTTATACAGGTACTAATGAGGGGATATGAACCAGGTGTGGGTAATAAACAAGACAAAACAAATGGAATGATGAGATGAGGAGCGGCAGTGGCTAGAAGGCCGATGACGACGAACGCCGAAGCCTGCCCTAACAAGGAGAGGAGGCAGCCTCGGAGGAAGTCGAGACACATGGCCAGATAGGTTCCAAATCTCCCAACCTCATAACTAACTACTTAGTTTGACCAGCTAGCTACTCTTTCTTAGATGGCATGCCTGCTGGCAAGGTTGGTGGAATTTAGAAAAGCAAGCAATAACTAAATATACTGAATAAGACTCACATTCCTTTCAATACTTTACCCAGATTTTAGCAGAGATGCAGAGGAGCAAATGTAATTTCTATAACCACCAATCAGGAGGACACAGCTTGAGGTATGCTTAAATATGCATAAAAATAAACATATTTTTTACATAGAATTAAGCATAATGATTATGTCTTTAGAGTGCAGGAAAAAGCTGTTTCAGGTTTTTGAAAAATGCAAAATTCTCCAATGTATGGCCTAGCCCCCCTCAGGACCACCCCCGAGCCATCCTCACAAACTTTTTGCCCCCTCAGATTTTTGGAGTGCACGACGCCCCTGCCTGGACTGAACGTGATCTATTATCTGATTTAGCATCAATCCCCTACTTTGAATGAAGGTATAATGTAATATGGTTAATATTGGAAATATTAAATGCTAAGGAATTGAATTGAGCAATGTCAGAAGGCTAGCATTCAGCACAAGCATCATCATTTTGTTAGATTTAAAAGAAGGGAGACGTATCATATGGTGAAGATGTCTTATGCAATTTCATAATTTGTCCTCATCCACCCTTTGGTGTAAATTTAAACCATCCCCGGCAGAGCAGATGTTGAATGTTTTGGTTGATTCTGATTCATGTTATGGATTAAAAAGGAATCAAAGCAACAACGGCGTCAATAACAAACAGGGGGAGCGGATTAAATTACGTTGATTTTTTAATTATGTGTTATGCATCTAATGCTGGAAAATATTGTTTGTAAACAATACGTTTGATTCTGTTTCATCAAGCCTAAATTACAGCCCCAACCCTGAATTAGAGCTGGTCTCTCACTCCGAGCCAAGAGGGAGACGGGTGAATGGTACTTGGGGTGACTAATGTGTCTGAATTCCACTGCTCCCAATTATTTATCCACCATTGAAATGGCCTGCATATATGCCATAGCAGATGTATTTAATTAAGTAGGCCATTTCCCTTTCCTCATCCGAGAATATGCTGGCTTTTGGAAGACCAGCTGCGATGAGAGAGGAGACACAACCAGGAATAGTACTAAATGATTGGTCTGGTGAGTGTACTGTATCAGGAAATGAGGATTATCTGGGTGGCTATGTATGACACCACAGATGTTTTGTGGTTATTCTATCTTATTATTAAGCTAGGTTTCATCATGTTCAAGGAATATAGAATGACACTCATTCATGTACATTATAGGACTTAAAATGGGAAATATAATCCATAGGCTACTGATCTCTGTATACATGCAATCTATAATTTTGGGCTCCCGAGTGGCGCAGCGGTCTAAGGCACTGCATCTCAGTGCTTGGGGCGTCACTACAGACCCCCTGGTTCGATTCCAGGCTGTATCACAACCGGCCGTGATTGGGAGTCCCATAGGGCGGCGCACAATTGGCCCAGCGTCATCCGGGTTTGGCCGGTGTAGGCCGTCATTGTAAATAAGAATTTGTTCTTAACTGAATTGCCTAGTTAAATAAAGGTTAAATAAAAAACAGTAAGTGTGATTGAATGTACTGTATTCTTGTGACAAATAGTTCCATTGTCGTCTCGGTGGTGGTTTCCATGTGTTCCAGCTCTGCTCCATGACTCGGCTGTCAGGCAGCATCACGTCTAGCAGGCAGAGATCTGTTGGCACTGAGGCCATTGTGTCAGATGGCCCTGAGTTTAGCTGTACTGACTAGCTGGAGCCTCCTCAAATTGTTGGACCATCGTCTGCTGCATTCTGGGCTACGAGACCTGTTGCTACCATTCAAGATATCCAAGGCCAGATACAGTAAACTATCCCTGGCTGTCTGTATTCAGGCGAGGCTGGTGGTTTCAGGCTTGAACAAAGAAGGCACTTGTCTGGGGGGATTCTGTCCTGGAGGAATATCTCATGAAAATTATCATAGGCTAAGAACTTTTTTTTTTCTCGACTGAAAAATGAAGATGAGATCCAGCTTGACAAGGAGCAGGTCATTCCGCGGTCTCGAAGTAGGAAGAATTAAAACAACAGATTGTTACGTATCTGTCAATGGGTGCTGAAGGTGGGTGTGGTGTATGAATCAGGCGCAGGACGCAGAGGCTCAGTCCAAAAGACTTTAGTGCAATATTCACGAAAATAAATAAGCACAATAAGCCCGAAGGCGAATACACGGCGCACACAGGCGTCAAATAAACGGCGCACTAACATGTGCAAAAAGAACCTCTCCAAAAACACTGGAGGGAAATAAGTAGCTCCAACACGAAACAGAAGAGCAATCACACACAAAGACAAACACAACCAACGAGAACTAAATAGGACACTAACGAGGACTAACAAGACACAGGTGTACAACATCAAGACAAAACCAAACGAACATGAAACATAGATCGGTGGCAGCTAGTACTCCGGGGACGACGACCGCCGAAGCCTGCCCGAACCAGGAGGAGGAGCAGCCTCGGCCGAAACCGTGACAGTATCCTTACAAGAAAAACAAATGGATTGTGACACAGGCATCCCACTGGGCACACACTGGTTGAATCAACGTTGTTTTCACGTCATTTCAATAAAATTACATTGAAACAAAGTGGAATAGATGTTGAACTGACATCTGTGCCCAGTTGGATGTGTTCCCTTTGGTTACCTTCTGTGCACAAAGCAAAACATTTGGGAGTTCTTACCCGTGAACAGTGGCTTGCGAAAGTATTCACCCCCTTGGCATTTTTCCTATTTTGTTGCCTTACAACCTGGAATAAAAATTGATTTTTGGGGGGTTTGTATCATTTGATTTACACAACATGCCTACCACTTTGAAGATGCAAAATATGTTTTATTGTGAAACAAAAAAGAAATAAGACAAAAAAACAGAACTTGAGCGTGCATAACTATTCACCCCCCCCAAAGTCAATACTTTGCAGAGCCACCTTTTGCAGCAATTACAGCTGCAAGTCTCTTGGGGTATGTCTCTATAAGCTTGGAACATCTAGCCACTGGGATTTTTGCCCATTCTTCAAGGCAAAACTGATGGCTTCCGCTGGTGTACAGCAATCTTTAAGTCATACCACAGATTCTCAATTGGATTGAGGTCTGGGCTTTGACTAGGCCATTCCAAGACATTTAAATGTTTCCCCTTAAACCACTCAAGTGTTGCTTTAGCAGTATGCTTAGGGTCATTGTCCTGCTGGAAAGTGAACCTCCGTCCCAGTCTCAAATCTCTGGAAGACTGAAACAGGTTTCCCTCAAGAATTTCCCTGTATTTAGCACCATCCATCATTCCTTCAATTCTGACCAGTTTCCCAGTCGCTGCTGATGAAAAACATCCCCACAGCATGATGCTGCCACCACCATGCTTCACTGTGACGATGGTGTTCTCGGGGTGATGAGAGGTGTTGGTTTTGCACCAGACATAGCGTTTGGCCAAAAAGCTCAATTTTAGTCTCATCTGACCAGAGTACCTTCTTCCATATGTTTGGGGAGTCTCCCACATGGCTTTTGGCGAACAACAAACGTGTTTGCATATTTTTTTCTTTAAGCAATGGCTTTTTTCTGGCCACTCTTCCGTAAAGCCCAGCTCTGTGGAGTGTACGGCTTAAAGTGGTCCTATGGACAGATACACCAATCAAAGTTTTGCAGCTCCTTCAGGGTTATCTTTGGTCTCTTTGTTGCCTCTCTGATTAATGCCCTCATTGCCTGGTCTGTGAGTTTTGATGGGAGGCCCTCTCTTGGCAGGTTTGTTGTGGTGCCATATTCTTTCCATTTTTTAAATAATGGATTTAATGGTGCTCCGTTGGATGTTCAAAGCTTCAGATATTTTTTTATAACCCAACCCTGATCTGTACTTCTCCACAACTTTGTCCCTGACCTGTTTGGAGAGCTCCTTGGTCTTCATGGTGCCGCTTTCTTGGTGGTGCCCCTTGCTTAGTGGTGTTTCAGACTCTGGGGCCTTTCAGAACAGGTGTATATATACTGAGATCATGTGACAGATCATGTGACACTGAGATTGCACACAAGTGGACTTTATTTAACTAATTATGTGACTTCTGAAGGTAATTGGTTGCACCAGATCTTATTTAGGGGCTTCATAGCAAAGGTTGTGAATACATATGTACGCACCACTTTTCCGTTATTTATTTTTAATAATTTTTTGAAACAAGTAATTTTTTTCATTTCACTTCACAAATTTGGACTATTTTGTGTATGTCCATTATATGAAATCCAAATAAAAATCTATTTAAATTACAGGTTGTAATGCAACAAAATAGGAAAAACGCCAAGGGGGATGAATACTTTTGCAAGGCACTGTACCTTGGCCAGTGTAGCGTCAAATCCACACCATCCCTGGCGATCCCCCTAGTCAGCCCCAATGGCTTTTCTCTGTGCACTCTCCCTGCTTTAACCACCCAAACACAGAATGTACTGTACAATATTGATGATGCCACATGGAGGTAGCATGCTAACAGTGCCATAAAAGAGGATGATTTATTGATTCATTTAGTATCACCAAATGTGCTTTTTGCTTCTTTACAGAACCCGGTGAAACATGTGGAAGGAAGCATTAGAGACACAAGTGAGATTTCTACATTTGCTGTGAGTACTGGCAATAACACAACCCAGCTATTATTAGCAATAAACACCAAATCCAGCTGAGGTATTAATAAGGCAGAAAATGTAAAGTGTTAAGGCTTTTAACTAAGATTAAGTGGAAAAGAAGACCGTCTGTCATGTGAAATGTATGTCAGTTGCTATAAAGAAGCATCCATCTTTATTATGGCTAACTGATGTAGAATTAATTTTATACATATTGAATAGTTTGACATATGAGACATATGTGAAGTTAGCCCATGTTTGACTGCTTGATCATGAGTCTAGCCAGTTTATATTTTAGTTTATAGTTTCAACTTTCCCTCAAACAGCATTGTAAACGGTAAAAGGGATAAACTGCTTTGTCATGCAGGTCTTGCTGTGCCACTCTCTCAGTTCCGCCCCTGTCAGACTCCTTCCTCTATGTAGTTCCATCAGTTTTCTCCAGGACCAGCAACAATGCCCTCTCCTCTCCACCATACTGAGGCCTTATCTACCATTATACTGTCCCGATTGCTCTGCTAATCTCTGTATCACCTCCCAGCCTGTAAACCCTCAGATCCATCTGAACTACTCACTCACAATGGAGAATACCCCTACAAGACATACAGTGCATTCGGAAAGTATTCAGACCCCTTGACTTTTTCCAAATGTAGTTACGTTACAGCCTTGTTCTAAAATAGATTAAAGTAATTGTTTTCCTCATCAATCTACACACAATACCCCATAATGACAACATGAAAACAGGTCTTTAGAAATCTTAGCACATTTATTAAAAATACAAAACAGAAATACATTATTTAGACAAGTATTCAGACCCTTTGCTATGAGACTCGAAATTGAGCTCCGGTGCATCCTGATTCCATTGATCGTCCTTAACTTGATTTACATATTTTTTTACATTTTAGTCATTTAGCAGACACTCTTATCCAGAGCGACTTACAGTTAGTGCATGCATTTTATTTATTTTTTTATACCCCCTGTGGGAATCGAACCCACAACCCTGGCGTTGCAAACGCCATGCTCTATCAACTGAGCTACACCCCTGCTACATCCCATTGTAGTCCACCTGTGGTAAATTCAATTGATTGGACATGATTTGGAAAGGCACACACCTGTCTATATAAGGTCCCACAGTTGACAGTGCATGTCAGAGCAAAAACCAAGCCATGAGGTCGAAGGAATTGTCCGTAGAGCTCCAAGACAGGATTGTGTCGAGGTACAGATCTGGGGAAGGGTACCCAAAAATGTCTGCAGCATTGAAGGTCCCCAAGAACACAGTGGCCTCCATCATTCTTAAATGGAAGAAATTTGGACAACGACCCTATGCACACAGCCAAGACAACACAGAAGTGGCTTCGGGACAAGTCTCTGAATGTCCTTGAGTGGCCCAGCCAGAGCCCAGACTTGAACACGATCGAACATCTCTGGAGACCTGAAAATAGCTGTGCAGTGACGCTCCCCATCCAACCTGACAGACCTTGAGAGGATCTGCAGAGAAGAATGGGAGAAACTCCCCAAATACAGGTGTGTCAAGCTTGTAGTGTCATACCCAATAAGACTTGAGGCTGTAATCACTGCCAAAGGTGCTTCAACAAAGTACTGAGTAAAGGGTCTGTATACTTACGTAATTGTGATATTTCAGTTTTTATTCATAATACATTTGGAAACATTTCTAAAAACCTGTTTTTGCTTTGTCATTGTGGGGTATTGTGTGTAGATTGATGAAGATATTTTTTTTTAGTCCATGTTAGAATAAGGCTGTAACGTAACAAAATGTGGAAAAAGTCAAGGGGTCTGAATACTTTCCAAATGCACTGTAAATTGCTGGTTATCTCGACAGCAGGCTCTATTTGATGGATTCTCCATCTTCCACTACACTGCTCATCACACTTACAGTACATTTCCCAAGGCAAGGGCTGACATATGGGGATGCACATGAACCGGTAATCAGTCACATTAATCACATTCTTAATTGCTATTCAGGGTTCAACGTGGGGTTAAAAGCTCACTGAGTCATATTCAAAATAGTAATTTAAATGCATTCCAATTAAGACTTTTATAATTGTATAGTAATTCCATGCACACAGTGAGATTGTTTTGGTATTACAGGTAGATCTGTAAAATCATTGTTGAGCAAATTAAAATGGCCCTTGGGCTCAGATACAGATGTAGGATATTAATTTGAGCCAGTTTGCTACAGCAGGAAAATAATCCTGTAACAACAGGAAATGTGAATTATATGTGGATCACAATTAGTGGACATTCCTGTAGGGGTAGATACATTTTTCGTAAGGGAAAATCAAGTCTGAAATTTCTAAGTGGAAATTACAAACTTCAGAAGCCTTTTTAAACCTCAAATACACTACATGTATTACATGTCCTGCATTACTGGAAAGTTCTCCTGAAACAGGGTGATCAAATTAAGATCCTTTATCTGTAAAGACAGTGGGTTTTGCCATGTGGTTATTTTTCTACTACAACACAGTACAGTTCTGATATTGAAGTTATTGTGAAGTGGACATTGCTACTGTTCCAGGAATAGTCTGGATGGCGCCTGACCATGTAAGTCAGAACGGAGTCAATACATTTCAAATCCTTCCCATGTACAATAGGCCTAAATCTGCCCAGACAATGTTTTCAATTAAAATCTTGACTTATTAATTTTCATAATTCACAAAAAGGCACATTAAATACATTATAACTGGCAAACACATTTATTCTCATTACATTTACAAAATAATTCAAAGTGTGTATTTTATTTCATATCAAATACCTAATATCCTCCCCATGTAACCGAAATACAATTACATTGACATTGAATGTTTTATTCAGTATACTCAAAATCCTATTACGGTGATTCCAATGTCAAACCAGGGAAGGAACCAGGAAGTATTGGATTTGCCATGATGGGATACAGGGCTTCTCACGTGGGCAGGACATGCTCCAGAAGCAGTGAAATAGAAAGTGAAATGGAGGGAGAGGAGCCCCCACACTGAGCCAGCCGAGGTGGGCAGGTGTAGGGGCTTAGGTGGGGGAGGATTCAGTAGACACCCTGCCAGTTCCCAGGGCCCGGGCCTGTCTGGGTTCACTTCCACCCACAGCTCTGCCCAGCGAAGAGAAGACCTGGCAGGCTGGCTTGCAGGCCCCGGGGTCTGGAGAAGTGTGGCAGAGCAGATACCTACCTTGGTATCATTACACTGAAAATTACACCGAAACCTGGACACCGAAACTAACACATCCAGTAGTAATGTGGTGATGGAGTTATAGGCACAGTTAAATCCAGTATATTTTAGAGACTTACAGTATACTGTATGTGTGTGCAGGGTAATCTGAGTTTGTTTTTGTCAGTATTGAATTGCCTTGTACAATGGGAAAAACACAACTTAAATGTATGAATTATGTATGGATATTGTCAACAAGTTATGAGCCACAATGTTGGCCTTGGATGAACCCTGAATAATAGAAGATGTATGATGACTTTAATAGAGAGGAAAATATAAATGGGTTGAATCGTCTGTGAAAATTATGTTATGATTACGTTCTGAATTCAATTTGGTGTACTTTTGTATGGCAGACAAAAGTACAGTAATTACACAGAATTGATCTTCAAAGTCAAGGAAAAGTCATGTTGTGTTTCAGGCAGTACAGTTCAAAGCATACCAAAGCACTGTAAGCACACACTCACAAGCGGAGGTGCATTTGTTTGCCAAAGAACAGGTGCTTTGAAGAAAACCATAGAAGTCTGCTTATACACACCATTAAAAAAAATATATACTGTATATAGTGCCAAATAAGGGTTATTTGGCTTGTAACCATAGCAGATCCCTTTTTGGTACTATATAGAACCCTTTTTTGAAGGTTCTATGAAGAACCATGCTCACAAGGTTCTAAATTAAACCTGTATGGTGCTATAAAGAACCATTTCCAAAGGTTCTACAAAGAACCATTAAGGGTTCTACAGTGCCTTCAGAAAGTATTCACACCCCTTGACTTTTTCCATATTTTGTTGGGTTGCAGCCTGAATTTAAAATGGATTAAATTTAGATTTTTTGGTCACTGGCCTGCAACACAATACCCCAAAATGTCAAAGTGGAATTATGTTTAGGGACATTTTTACAAATTAATTACAAATGAAAAGCTGAAATGTCTTGAGTCAATAAATATTCAACTTTGTTGTTAATGCAAGCCTAAATAATTTTAGGAGTAAACATTTGCTTAACAAGTCACGTAATAAGTTGCCTGGACTCACTCTGTGCAATAATAGTGTTTTTTGAATGACTACCTCATCTCTGTACCCCACACACACAATTATCTGAAAGGTCCCTAAGTCGAGCAGTAAATTTCAAACACAGATTCAATTACAAAGAACAGGGAGGTTTTCCAATGCCTCGCAATGAAGGGCACCTATTGGTAGATGGGTAAAAAAATCAAAAGCAGACATTCAATATCCCTTTGAGCACGTGAAGTTATTAATTACACTTTAGATGGTGTATCAATACACCCAGTCACTACAAAGATAAAGGCATCCTTCCTAACTCAGTAGCCGGAGAGGAAGGAAACCGCTCAGGGATTTCACCAATAGGCCAATGGTGACTTTAAAATAGTTACCGAGTTTAATGGCTGTGCTAGGAGAAAACTGAGGATGGATCAAGAACATTGTAGTTACTTCACAATGTTAACCTAAGTGACAGAGTGAAAAGAAGGAAGAATGTACAGAATAAAAAATATTCCAAAACATGCGTCCTGTTTACAACAAGGCACTAAAGTAATACTGCAAAAAATGTGGCAAAGCAATTCACTTTTTGTCCTGAATACAGTGTTATGTTTGGGGCAAATCCAATAAAACACATTACTGAGTACCACTCTCCATATTTTTAACCATAGTGATGGCTGCATCATGTTATGAATATGATTGTAACCGTTAAGGACTGGGAAGTTTTTCAGGATAAAAAGGAATCAGAATGAGCTTAGCACAGGAAAGATCCTAGAGGAAAACCTGGTTCCGTCTGCTTTCCACCAGACACTGGGAGATCAATTCACCTTTCAGCAGGACAATAACCTAAAACACAAGGCCAAATCTACACTGGAGGTGCTTACCAAGAAGACAGTGAATGTTCCTGAGTTCCAGTTTTGGAAATTTCCATGAAATTTCTCAAAAATGTTAAGAAAGTTGAAGCACATTTACTGCATTTCTATACAATTTAAAAACTTTAAAATGCTACATCAAAAACAAGCAAAAATTACCCCAGCCATTATCACATTATTTGCTGTAGCTTCATTCACCTCAGTCGATTGACAAACACCTAGCCTATTAGATATACAATTAGCTGTTACACATTAACTCACATTAACCCACCACCGGGATTAAAAACAATATGTACAGCGATCTGTTAGCAGAAAAAGTATTTTATTAACAAAAGGTAAACAAATACGTTTCCTTTACAGAACGTTTCTTGTTGTTGCTGTTTACATCTCATTTTCCTGCAGTTTTTTCTGGGCATGGAGCCCCAGGCCGAGGGAGATTGACAGTTATTTTGTGTTGCTTCCATTTGCCAATAATCGCACCAACTGTTGTCACCTTCTCACCAAGCTGCTTGGCGATGGTCTTGTAGCCCATTCCAGCCTTGTGTAGGTCTACAATCTTGTCCCTGACATCCTTGGAGAGCTCTTTGGTCTTGGCCATGGTGGAGAGTTTGGAATCTGATTGATTGCTTCTGTGGACAGGTGTCTTTTATACAGGTAACAAGCTGAGATTAGGAGCACTCCCTTTAAGAGTGTGCTCCTAATCTCAGCTCGTTACCTGTATAAAAGACACCTGGGAGCCAGAAATCTTTCTGATTGAGAGGGGGTCAAATACTTATTTCCCTCATTAAAATGCAAATCAATTTATGACATTTTTGACATGCGTTTTTCTGGATTTTTTTGTTGTTATTCTGTCTCTCACTGTTCAAATAAACGACCATTGAAATTATAGACTGATCATTTCTTTGTCAGTGGGAAAACGTACAAAATCAGCAGGGGATCAAATACTTTTTTCCCTCACTGTAGACCTTACTGTGAAATGCTTACTTACAAGACCTTAACCAAAAATGCAGTTTTAAGATAAACAAGAGCTAAGAAAATATTTACTAAATAAACAATATTTAAAAAAATAAAAGAGCAACAATAAAATAACAATAACGAGGCTATATAAAGGGGGTACCGGTAACGAGTCAATGTGCAGGGGTACAGGTTAGTTGAGGTAATTGAGGTAATATGTTCATGGTAAGGGTAAAGTGATTGTGCATATATAATAAACAGTGAGTAGCAGCAGTATAGAGGTCCTGGATGGCAGGAAGCTTGGCCCCAGTGATGTACTGGGCCGTACGCACAACCCTCTGTAGCGCCTTGTGGTCGGAGGCCGAGCAGTTGCCATACCAGGCGGTGATGCAACCAGTCAGGATGCTCTCGATGGTGCAGCTGTAGAACTCTTTGAGGATCTGAAGACCATGCCAAATCATTTCAGTCTCCTGAGGCGGAATAGGAGTTGTCTTGTCGTGCCCTCTTCACGACTGTCTTGGTATGTTTGGACCATGATAGTTTGTTGGTGATGTGGACACCAAGGAACTTGAAGCTCTCAACCTGCTCCACTACAGCCCCATCGATGAGAATGGGGGCGTGTTCGGCCCTCCTTTTCCTATAGTCCACGATCATCTCCTTTGTCTTGATCACGTTGAGGGACAGGTTGTTGTCCTGGCACCACACTGCCAGGTCTCTGACCTCCTCCCTATAGGATGTCTCATCATTGTCAGTGATCAGGCCTACCACCGTTGTGTCGTCGGAAAACTTAATGATGGTGTTGGAGTCGTGCTTTGCCACGCAGTCATAGGTGAACAGGGAGTACAGGAGGGGACTAAGCACGCACCCCTGAGGGGTCCCTGTGTTGAGGATCAGGAGTGTGGCAGATGTGTTGTTGCCTACCCTTATCACCTGGGGGCGGCCCGTCAGGAAGTTCAGGATCCAGTTGCAGAGGGAGGTGTTTAGTCCCAGGGTCCTTAGCTTAGGGATGAGCTTTGAGGGCACTATGGTGTTGAACGCTGAGCTAAAGTCAATGAACAGCATTCTCACGTAGGTGTTCCTTTTGTCCAGGTGGGAAAGGGCAGTGTGGAGTGCAATAGAGATTGCGTTATCTGTGGATCTGTTGGGGCGGTATACAAATTGGAGTGGGTCTAGGGTTTCTGGGATGATGGTGTTGATGTGAGCCATGACCAGCCTTACAAAGCACTTTATGGCTACAGATGTGAGTGCTACGGGTCGGTAGTCATTTAGGCAGGTTACCTTGGTGTTCTTGGGCACAGTGACTATGGTGGCCTGCTTGAAACATGTAGGTATTACAGACTCAGTCAGGGACAGGTTGAAAATGTAAGTGAAGACACTTGCCAGTTGGACAGCGCATGCTCTGAGTATACATCCTGGTAATCCGTCTGGCCCTGCATTCTTGTGAATGTTGACCTGTTTAAAGGTCTTACTCACATCGGTTACGGAGAGAGTGATCACACAGTCGTCCGGAACAGCTGGTGCTCTCATGCATGATTCAGTGTTGCTTGCCTCAAAGCCCCCATATAAGTAATTTAGCTCATCTGGTAGGCTCATGTAACTGGGAAGCATGCGGCTGGGCTTCCCTTTGTAGTGAGTAATAGTTTGCAAGCCCTGCCACATCCGACGAGTGTCGGAGCCGTTGAAGTAGGATTCAATCTTAGTCCTGTATTGACGATTGTGATGGTTCGTCTGAGGGCATAGTGGGATTTCTTATAAGCGTGCGGGTTAGAGTACCGCTCCTTGAAAACGGCAGCTCTACCCTTTAGTTCAGTGCGGATGTTGTCTGTAATCCATGGCTTCCGGTTGGGGTATGTACCTACGGTCACTGTGGGGACGACGTCATCAATGGACTTATTGATGAAGCCAGTGACTGATGTGGTATACTCCTCAATGCCATTGGATGAATCCCGGAACATATTCCAGTCTGTGCTAGCAAAACAGTGCTGTAGCTTAGCATCTGCGTCATCTGACTACTTCCGTATCGAGCGAGTCACTGGTACAAGTTTTTGCTTGTAAGCAGGAATAAGCAGGATATATAATTATGGTCAGATTTGCCAAATGGAGAGCGAGGGAGAGCTTTGTACGCGTCTCTGTGTGTGGAGTAAAGGTGGTCTAGAGTTTTTTTCCCCTCTGGTTGCACATATAACATGCTGGTAGAAATTAGGTAAAACGGATTTATGTTTCCCTGCATTAAAGTCCCCGGCCACCAGGAGCCCCGCCTCTGGATGAGCATTTTCTTGTTTGCTTATGGCCTTATACAGCTCATTGAGTGGGGTCTTAGTGCCAGCATCGGTTTGTGGTGGTAAATAGACAGCTACGAAAAATATATGAAATAGATGAAAACTCTCTTGGTAAATAGTGTGGTCTACAGCTTATCATGAGATACTCTACCTCAGGCGAGCAAAACCTAGAGACTTCCTTAATATTAATTTTACGCACCAGCTGTTAATGACAAATAAACACAGACTGCCACCCCTTGTCTTACCGGAGGCAGCTGTTCTGTTTTGCAGCTGTTCAGTTGGTAGAGCATGGCGCTTGCAACACCAGGGTTGTGGGTTCGTTTCCCACGGGGGGCCAGTATGAAAATGTATGCACTCACTAACTGTAAGTCGCTCTGGATAAGAGCGTCTGCTAAATTACTAAAAATGGAAATGGAAAATGTAATGGAAAACCCAGCCAACTGTATATTATACATTTTTATACATACTTTTTTCGGTCATAGGAGACAGTGGCATAAACATTATGTACAAAATAAGTTATAAACAACGTGAAAAAACACATAAAATAGTACAATTGGTTAGGAGCCCGTAAAACGGCAGCCACCTCCTCTGGTGCCATTATCCATAGAAGCATTCTTCTTTTATAGAACCTTTAAACGCAACATGCAACAATTTCAACGATTTTACTGAGTTCCAGTTCATATAAAGAAATCAGTCAATTTAAATATATTCATTAGGCCCTAATCATGACTGGACATGGGTGGGCCTTGGAGGGCATAGGCCCAAACCCTTTGGAGCCAGGCCCAGCCAATCAGAATGAGTTTTTCCCCACAAAAGGGCTTTATTACAGACATAAATACTCCTCAGTTTCATCAGCTCTCCAGGTGGCTGGTCTCAGATGATCCCGCAGGTGAAGAAGCCGGATGTGGAGGTCCTGGGCTGGCATGGTTACACGTGGTCTGCAGTTGTGAGGCCGGTTGGACGTACTGGGAAATTCTCTAAAACAACGTTGGAGGCGGCTTATGGTAGAGAAATGAACAATCAATTATCTGGCAACAGCTCTGGTGGACATTCTCACAGTCAGCATGCCAATTGAATGCTCCCTCAAAACGTGAGACATGGCATTGTGTTGTGTGACAAAACTGCACATTTTAGAGTGACCTTTTATTGTCCCCAGCACAAGGTGCACCTGTAATGATTATGCAGTTTAATCAGCTTCTTGATATGCCACACCTGTCAGGTGGATGGATTATCTTGGCAAAAGATAAATGCTCACAAACAGGGGTGTAAACAAACTGTTGCACAGCTAACATATGGAATTGTTTTAAGATGGTCACACCAACGATCATTTAGCTAATTGATTTTTAAAACACCATAAGGTATAAAAAATAATTATTGGATAAAACATTGAATTTGGCATCACTGCTATTAGCCAATAAAAATGCATTGAATAACAGATTCACTACATGGAACAACAGAAGGAAGTTTGTGCTGAAGTGTCTGTCGTACAGTGCCTTGCAAAAGTATTCATCCCCCTTGGCGTTTTTCCTATTTTGTTGCATTACAACCTGTAGTTTAAATTGATTTTTATTTGGATTTCATGTAATGTACATACACAAAATAGTCCAAATTGGTGAAGTGGAATTAAAAAAATAACTTGTTTCAAAAAATTCTAAAAAATAAATAACGGAAAAGTGGTGCGTGCATATGTATTCACCCCCTTTGCTATGAAGCCCCTAAATAACATCTGGTGCAACCAATTACCTTCAGAAGTCACATAATTAGTTAAATAAAGTCCACCTGTGTGCAATCTAAGTGTCACATGATCTGTCACATGATCTCAGTGTTCTTAAAGGCCCCAGAGTCTGCAACACCAATAAGCAAGGAGCACCACCAAGCAAGCGGCACCATGAAGACCAAGGAGCTCTCCAAACAAGTCAGGGACAAAGTTGTGGAGAAGTACAGATCAGGGTTGGGTTATAAAAAAATATCTGAAACTTTGAACATCCCACGGAGCACCATTAAATCCATTATAAAAAAATTGAAAGAATATGGCACCACAACAAACCTGCCAAGAGAGGGCCGCCCACCAAAACTCCTGGACCAGGCAAGGAGGGCATTAATCAGAGAGGCAACAAAGAGACCAAAGATAACCCTGAAGGAGCTGCAAAGCTCCACAGCGAACATTGGAGTATCTGTCCATAGGACCACTTTAAGCCGTACACTCCACAGAGCTGGGCTTTACGAAAGAGTGGCCAGAAAAAAGCCATTGCTTAAAGAAAAAAATAAGCAAACACGTTTGTTGTTCGCCAAAAGGCATGTGGGAGACTCCCCAAACATGTGGAAGAAGGTACTCTGGTCAGATGAGACAAAAATTGAGCTTTTTGTCTATCAAGGAAAACACTATGTCTGGCGCAAACCCAACACCTCTCATCACCCCGAGAACACCATCCCCACAGTGAAGCATGGTGGTGGTGGCAGCATCATGCTGTGGGGATGTTTTTCATCGGCAGGGACTGGGAACCTTGTCAGAATTGAAGGAATGATGGATGGCACTAAATACAGGGAAATTCTTGAGGGAAACCTGTTTCAGTCTTCAAGAGATTTGAGACTGAGTCGTAGGTTCACCTTCCAGCAGGACAATGACCCTAAGCATACTGCTAAAGCAACACTCAAGTGGTTTAAGGGGAAACATTTAAATGCCTTGGAATGGCCTAGTCAAAGCCCAGACCTCAATCCAATTGAGAATCTGTGGTATGACTTAAAGATTGCTGTACACCAGCGGAACCCATCCAACTTGAAGGAGCTGGAGAATGCCTTGAAGAATGGGCAAAAATCACAGTGGCTAGATGTGCCAAGCTTATAGAGACATACCCCAAGAGACTTGCAGCTGTAATTGCTGCAAAAGGTGGCTCTACAAAGTATTGACTTTGGGGGGGGGTGAATAGTTATACACGCTCAAGTTTTCTTTTTTTTGGTCTTATTTCTTGTTTGTTTCACAAAAAAAATATGTTGTTTCTTCAAAGTGGTAGGCATGTTGTGTAAATCAAATGATACAAACCCCCAGGTTGTAAGGCAACAAAATAGGAAAAATGCCAAGGGGGGTGAATACTTTCGCAAACCACTGTATATCTGAGAGATACAAGAAATATACTTTTTTACATGTATTTACCCCCTTATTTTAGGAACTAATTATCTCCATATATACTTCTATTCATCTTTTAAACTGGTACTGGGGACCTTCCGATGAGTCTTGTGAGGCTGTGGGGCGTCCTAGCAAAACGGAGAACACAGTCATATTCGCGAGAGTCTCAGGTTTCAATAAAGTGGTCACAATAGTTTTTAGGCCAAACTGTTTGGACGCTACAGACGTTTGCGTGAGAAGACCGATTTTCAGATGTCTCATGATCTGACAAACACCGCTCTAGCTCTACCACCTTTCACTGATGCTGAAGGGCGATATCAGTGGAATGTCGTGGATTGAGACGCAGCCCATGCAAAATAAAACATACAGTTGAAGTCGGAAGTTTACATACACCTTAGCCAAATACATTTAAACTCAGTTTTTCACAATTCCTAACATTTAATCCTAGTAAAAATTCCCTGTTTTAGGTCAGTTAGGATCACCACTTTATTTTAAGAATTTGAAATGTCAGAATAATAGTAGAGAGAATGATATATTTCAGCTTTTATTTATTTCATCACATTCCCAGTGGGTCAGAAGTTTACATACACTCAATTAGTATTTGGTAGCATTGCCTTTAAATTGTTTAACTTGGGTCAAACGTTTCGGCTAGCCTTCCACAAGCTTCCCACAATAAGTTAGGTGAATTTTGGCCCATTCCTCCAGACAGAGCTGGTGTAACTGAGTCAGGTTTGTAGGCCTTCTTGCTCTCCCACGCTTTTTCAGTTATGCCCACAACTTTTCTATAGGATTGAGGTCAGGGCTTTGTGATGGCCACTCCAATACCTTAACTTTGTTGTCTTTAAGCCATTTTGCCACAACTTTGGAAGTATGCTTGGGGTCATTGTCCATTTAGAAGACCCATTTGCGACCAAGCTTTAACTTCCTGACTGATGTCTTGAGATGTTGCTTCAATATATCCACCTAATTTTCCTTCCTCATGATGCCATCTATTTTGTGAAGTGCACCAGTCCCTCCTGCAGCAAAGCACCCCCACAGCATGATGCTGCCACCCCCGTGCTTCACGGTTGTGATGGTGTTCTTCGGCTTGCAAGCGTCACCCAAACAGTTCTATTTTTGTTTCATCAGACCAGAGGACATTTCTCCAAAAAGTATGATCTTTGTCCCCATGTGCAATTGCAAACCGTAGTCTGGGTTTTTTATGGCAGTTTTGGAGCAGTGGCTTATTCCTTGCTGAGCGGCCTTTCAGGTTATGTCGATATAGGACTTGTTTTACTGTGGATATAGATACTTTTGAACCTGTTTCCTCCAGCATATTCACAAGGTCCTTTGCTGTTGTTCTGGGATTGATTTGCACTTTTCGCACCAAAGTACGTTCATCTCTAGGAGACAGAACGCGTCTCCTTCCTGAACGGTATGACGGCTGCGTGGTACCATGGTGTTTATACTTGCGTGCTATTGTTTGTACAGATGAACGTGGTACCTTCAGGCGTTTGGAAATTGCTCCTAACCAATCGTGCTATTCTGTGTGTGCTTTCGCATTGTTTGTAACGTTTCTTGTTCATAATGTTTCTGCCACCGTCTCTTATGACCAAAAAGAGCTTCTGGACATCAAAACAGCGATTACTCACCTCAGACTAGACGAAGATTTCTTCTTTAACGAATCGGAGGTGAAATATTTACATCTCCTCCCGGACCAGGCCCAAATCCCCGTCATTCGCATGAAAAGGAGACACCGTTACAGGGGCCGCAGATCCGGCTGCCTTATGAGAATACGTCGGCGAGTGGATAATCCACAATTACCATATGTCCTACTGGCGAACGTACAATCACTGGAGGATAAGCTCCATTTGAGACTATCCTACCCACAGGACTTTAAAAACTGTAATATCTTATGTTTCACAGAGTCGTGGCTGAACGAGGATATGGATAATATACAGTTGCATGGGTTTTCCGTGCATCGGCAAGACAGAACAACAGCTGGTGCGCAATCTCTAATATTAAGGAAGGTTTTGCTCGCCTGAGGTAGAGTACCTCATGATAAGCTGTAGACCACACTATTTACCAAGAGAGTTTTAATCTATATTTTTCGTAGCTGTCTATTTACCACCACAAATCGATGCAGGCACTAAGACCGCACTCAACGAGCTGTATAAGGCCATAAGCAAACAAAATAATGCTCACCCAGAAGTGGCGCTCCTAATGGCAGGGGACGTTAACGCAGGAAAACTTAAATCCATTTGACCACATTTCTACCAGCATGTCACATGTGCAACCAGTGGGAAAAAACTCTAGACCACCTTTACTCCACACATAGAGATGCATACAAAGCTCTAACTCGCCCTCCATTTGGCAAATCTGACCATAATTCTATCCTCCAGTTTAGAAAAACTCAAGCAGGAAGTACCTGTGGTCTGATGAAGTGGATGCCAAGCTACAGGACTGTTTTGCTAGCACATCCGATGGCATTGAGGAGTATACCACATCAGTCACCGTGTTCATCAGTAAGTGCATCTACGACGTCGTCCCCACAGTGACTGTATGTACATATCCCAACCAGAAACCATGGATTACAGGCAACATCTGCACTGAGCTAAAGGATAGAGCTGCCACTTTCAAGGAGCAGGACACTAATCCAGGCGCTTATAAGAAATCCCACTATGCCCTCCGACGACCCATCAAACAGGCAAAGCATCAATACAGGACTAAGATCAAATCCTACTAGCTAATTTTCCCCAAACATCAGACACCCCCTGACCTCGGACACTCTCTAGCGGTTGGAGGACTGAATCACCTCGAGCTCAACATTTAAATGGACTGAAAAATAACGGTAAGTTTTGTGACTAACGACACCCTTTTAGCTAGCTGACCACCGATTTTCAGTGCAATTTATGTAAGTTAAGTTAGGTTTTGAGAGTTTTCAAAAAAGTTATATGTACACATTTTGTGGAACACGCTGCATATTGTAAAATTCGACTGCGCGACAGACCACACCTAATTTAATATCCAACTTTTTACCTTGCTAAATGTTGATAGAACTGCTAAGTAAGCAAAAAGGAAAGAAATTGTAAGTGTTAGATAATACAAATCACGAAAACAGCTGCATGTTGTCAAGCTTTACCGTATCAAAATTGGAGTCCTCTGACGGAGGCGTTTTGCACAATCTGCAAAAATGTATTTGGAACTTTGAACCATGAACTTTTCGACACCTATCACTGTTGGCTATGTTTAATCTTACAACAGCTACATAGAGGCAGTATTTACTTAAATGGTACAATGTATGCATCAATATTACACTAATTGGGACACTAATTTTCATTACAGATAACATCAAACAAAAAACGTGGGTACACTTTCAGTTATTGTGAAAACTTTCATCACCTTTCAATGCCTTAGCTTTGAAATGTAAATGTTTATACATATTCAGATTGAGTTATCTTTCTAAAATGTGTATAGTATGCCAAGTTATTTAGCTACATGTATTTACCACTGCAGCATGGAGAAAGTCAAGAGGAAGCAGTGGAGTGAGGTGGACATGTTCCATGCTATGGAGGACTGCGGGGCAGGGATGGCTATCCGCCAGGCTGCCAAGGTTAGGCATCTTTTGTTTTTAGGAGATTACCATGTGTATGTGAATTTTATCTGCTAGTAACAGTTTTCTTTTCTTATCTACCAAGGTGCATGGTGTACCTCGGCAGACCCTGGCGGACAGGCTGAGCGGCCGGGTGACCCATGGTTGTCGCAGTGGACCACCCACATTGCTTGCACCAGAGGATGAAAAGTCTCTGGTGCAGTACTGTATCTACTGCGCCAGCCATGGGTTCCCCTTCACCAGACAGAGGCTGATGAAATACGCCGACAAAATACGCAGGTATTTGGTGTTCTATGTGTTTATGTATGTAGATTGGTGGACTGACTGTTCTCAATGTGTGTGATGTAAATGTGGATGTGTATGGTGATGCCAAAACAAACATTTTCATCCTGGATGGACAATTATATATTCTATTCTATTGTAGGTTTCGGCACCCAGGGGAAACAATCCCACCACTGGGGAAGAGGTGGTGGTAAATGTTCAGGAGGAGGCACAATAACCTAAGCATGAGGAGGCCGGACACCCTGGATAGGGGGAGAGCTGAGTGTGCCACACGTCCGACGATGGACACCTTCTTCACTTCTTATGAGAAGCACTTGGAGGAGAGTGGGTTGAGGGAGAAACCCAGACAAATCTATAACTGCAATGAGTCTGGGTTTCGTAGCGACCAGAGCAGGCACAAAGTGCTAGCTCCCCGGGGCGCAAAACACGTGTACCAGCAGGCTCCGGGGACCAAGGAGCACATCACAGTGCTGGCCTGCTTCAACGCAACTGGGGAGGATGTCCCCCCGTTTATCATCTACCCCAAGTGTTTCCCCGGTGGCCACTACACACTGGGAGTCTCCCACCAAGCCTTGTATGGACGGTCAAGCAGTGGCTACATTGACGGGGACCTGTTCAGGAAGTGGTTTCAGCACTTCATTAAGTATGCAGTGAAAGAGCGCCCTCTCCTTCTCCTCTTCGATGGGCACAAGAGCCACATGGACCCGGAAGTGCTCGCGGTGGCACTAAGGGAAGGGGTTATACTTCTTTGTCTTCCACCACACTGCACCCATGTCCTGCAGCCGCTGGACGTGGCATACTTTGGCCCTTTAAAGGCTGAGTTCTCCAAGGTAGCTGGAGACCTTAGCCATTTTGACCACTCCTACATGGTAAACAAATCAGAATTTGCCAGAGTATTCCGCTACCCGTACCAGCGATGCAAGGACATGCGCTATGTGGTGGAAGGGTTTAAGAAGTGTGGCCTCTTCCCTTTTGACCCTTCAGCCATTGAAGGGTCCCGTTTAATGCCGTCTCGGACCCTACCGGGTCCCAACACCGCCTCTACTGGAACCAGCAGCACTGTGCCATCCATCAGCACCTCCTCCCCAGCGACCACAGGAGGACCCTCAGCCCCTGCCCCAGTCCCAGCCGCTGCTCCAGTCCTATCCCTAGCTCTAGAAGAGCACCCCCTAATAGAGGGGGGGCTGATAGCGAAGGACCTGGGGCACATCCTTACTGTCCTGAAGTATCGGCTGGACCGATACAGAAGACTCCCTGTGGTCGCCACATGCCTCACCGGGGAGGAATACATGCACCAGTGGCAGGAGAGGGGTGAGAAGGAGAGGGCCGGGGCAGAGGAGAAAGAGCGTCGGGCAGCCCTCAGAACACAGAGGGCACAGGAGAGGGCTGCCATGGATGAGACCATTGATGCCATCGCCTCTGCTGGACCCCCTGCTGGAACCACTCCTGACAGCTGCATCACCACTGCCAGTGCCTCCCAGTGTGCAACACCTGTAGGAGCCGCCGGAGTCCCCAGCTGCAGAAGAAGGCCACATGCCTACTCTCCCGGCCACACCATCGTTGGCCCCTCAACCCCACCATTACAAACACCAGCTCCTCCAAGCCATCGTCGGCGGTTTTGTCCACCACCACCCCAATGCACACCACCCCCCATGTCTGTCACCACCAACACGGCCTCCTCTGGACCAACTGCCTCCTCCGTCTCCCCTGGTCACACCACCATAGCAGCCTCGTCTGGTATCCCTGCCCCCTGCAATTTGAATACCACCACCTCCACAGGTAAACACATGTTAAATTACGAAAAAATGACTGTTTGTTATCTGTTTTATAAAACAGCAATGTAAAAAATATATATATATATATATCTTTATATATCTACAGTACATAGCACCAGCCCTCAAGTCATCTCCGCCTCCTCCAAAACCTCTGCAGCTTCCTCCAGAGGTATTGATGTAAAAAAGTTGAAAAGGGTTTTCATGCAACATGCTCTGTCTAACACTACTTTTTCTCAAACTGCAGCACAGAAAAGGAAGAGAAAAGCTACACCGGTCACATCTGTCACACCACCCATGGCACCACTCTCAGGTACTTCATAATCTGTTTTTCTCGCTCTCTCAGTTGTATCAATTACTATTGTTGTTGAAGAACTTCTACATTTTGCAAAACCATATTAATCAATTTGTATTATTATTTTTTTATTTATAAAAGAAGACACCACCTGCTGTGCTCGCTGCGGGGAGCGTGATCCGCCTGCAAGCTCCTCTCAGGAGTGTAGATCCGAGGTGCCATGGGTGTGCTGTGACTTTTGCCAGCACTGGTTCCACTGCAGGTGTGTGCAGTGGGATCAAGAGGTAGCGGTGGGGCTGGATTTTTATTGTGATTTTTGTGACAATATAGGGATGGAGGTCGAGATTTAATTGTTTGTTTTGTTTGTGTTCATATGAAATTATTTATTTGTTCAAAAAAATAAATGTCTAAAATATAATATATATATTTATTGAACCCATCTTGTGTATTTCTTCCTTTACTTTCCAAGTGCACCTCTGCAACACAAACTCCAACAGTGTTTTCATTGTTTTATGTTAATGCACATAACTGAAATTAAAGTGTATTTGATGTAAATTATTAATACTCATATTTCATTTGGTTACAACACTGAATATGTTGGTGAAGAACCATTTTTTAAGAGTCCACAAGAGGGCGCACCGGGCTACGCAATGAAAAGTTTACAGGCAAATCATTATTTTTTACCGGAAGACTAGCCAACTAGTCAACTATCTAGTAAACGTACGTGGTTGGTGTCTCTTTTTTCAACAAAATTAAACGGATATATCTTGTAATTGAACAAAATAGTAAGGTGCCCAATAACTGGGGGCCGTATACAGATAATACGGGACGTATTTTTTTGCTAAACCGCTTATCAAAAGCAGATAACAGTAATATTTCAAATAAAATGTCAAACTTGCTAATTGCTAAACCGTTAGCTAACATTTTTACGACACCAATAATCACAAAACATTGAAGGCTTGATCACAAGATAACACTGTTGAAGGTAATATATTTCTTAAACGCTGTTGAATATGCCGATAATACGGGATTCTACGCTACATCGGCTCTGACGCTCGTCGGATGTGGCAGGGCTTGCAAACTATTATGGATTACAAAGGGAAACCCAGCCGCGAGCTGCCCAGTGATGCAAGCCTACCAGACGAGCTAAATGCCTTCTATGCTCGCTTTGAGGCAAGCAACACTGAACCATGCATGAGAGCACCAAGTGTTCGGGACGACTGTGTGATCACGCTCTCCGTAGCCGATGTGAGTAAGACCTTTAAAAAGATCAACATTCACAAAGCCACAAGGCCAGATGGATTACCAGGACACGTACTCATAGCATGCGCTGACCAACTGGCAAGTATCTTCATTGACATTTTCAACCTCTCCCTGACCGAGTCTGTAATACCTACATGTTTCAAGCAGACCACCTTAGTCCCTGTGCCCAAGAACACCAAGGTAACCTGCCTAAATGACTACCGTCCCGTAGCTCTCACGTCTGTAGCCATGAAGTGCTTTGAAAGGCTGGTCATGGCTCAAATCAACACCACCATCCCATAAATCCTAGACCCACTCCAATTCTCATACCACCCCAACAGATCCACAGATGACATAATCTCAATTGCGCTCCACACTGCCCTATCCCACCTGGACAAAAGGAACACCTACGTGAGAATGCTGTTCGTTGACTACAGCTCAGCGTTCAACACCATAGTGCCCTCAAAGCTCATCACTACGATAAGGACCCTGGGCCTAAACACCTCCCTCTGCAACTGGATCCTAGGCTTCCTGACGGGCCGCCCCCAGGTGGTAAGGGTAGGCAACAACACATCTGCCATGCTGATTCTCAACACAGGGGCCCCTCAGGTGCGTGCTTAGTCCCCTCCTGTACTCCCTGTTCACCTATGACTGCGTGGCCACCCACAACTCTAACACCATCATTAAGTTTGGTAGGCCCGATCACCGACAACGATGAGACAGCCTACAGGGAGGAGGTCAGAGACCTGGCAGTGTAGTGTCAGGACAACAACCTCTCCCTCAACGTGAGCAAGACAAAAGAGCTGATCGTGGATTACAGGAAAAGGGAGGCCAAGCACGCCCCCATTCACATCGACGGCGCTGCAGTGAAGCTGGTCGAGAGCTTCAAGTTCCTCGGCATCTACATTACTAACCAACTATCATGGTCCAAACACACCAAGACAGTTGTGAAGAGGGCACGACAATGCCTATTCCCTCACAGGAGACTGAAAAGATTTTGCATGGGTCCTCATATTCTCAAAAAGTTATACAGCTGCACCATCGAGAGCATCCTGACTGGTTGCATCCCCGCTTGGCAAGGCAACTGCTCGGCATCCAACCACAAGGCGCTGCAGAGGGTAGTGCGTACAGCCCAGTACATCACTGGGGCCAATTTTCCTGCCATCCAGGATCTCTGTACCAGGCGGTGTCAGGAAGGCCCTAAAAATAGACTCCAGCCACCCTAGTCATAGACTGTTCTCTCTGCTACCGCACGGCAAGCAGTACCAAAAGGTTCCTTAACAGCTTCTACCCCCAAGCCATTAGGCTGCTACACAGTTAATCAAATGGTTACCCGGACTATTTGCATTTTTTACGCTGCTGCTACTCGCTGTTTATTATCTATACATAGTCACTTTACCCCTACCTACATGTACATATTACCTCAATTACCTCGACTAACCTGTACCCCCGCACATTGACTTGGTACCGGTACCCCCTGTATAATGTATAGCCTCGTTATTGTTATTTTATTGTGTTACTTTTTTTCTTCCTTTAGTTTATTTTATTTGGTATTTCAATTTCTTTGCAAATATTTTCTTATTTACTTTTTAAATAATTCTGCATTGTTGATTAAAGGCTTTTAATAAAGCATTTCTGTTGTATTCGGAGCATGTGACAAATACAATTGGATTTGATGAGATTCTCACGAACACGATGGTGTTCTCCGTTTTGCTCTACAACCCCCACAAGGATCTTGGGACGATCTGCCAATTTCTATCTGTATCGTCCGAACAGTTTGGGCTACACACTAATATGACCCCTCTATGGAAAGGTGAGACTCTCACAAACACGTACATGTGATTTACTCTAGGACACCCACAGGTCTCACAAGACTAGTCTAAACGTCCCCCGGTACCAGTTGAAAATAATTATGGAAGTATACTGCATATGGAGACTGTTTAGTGCCAAAAATAAGGGGTTAAATCCATGTAAAAAATTAAATAAAAAATGTATCTCTCAGATATAGGACAGACACTTCCTTTTGATTTTTTGTTCCATGTTGTGAATCTGTTATTCAATGTGTTTGTATGGGCTAATAGCAGTTAGGCCAAATAACAATTTCCCTCATTAAAATGCAAATCAATTTATAACATTTTTGACATGCGTTTTTCTGGATTTTTTTGTTGTTATTCTGTCTCTCACTGTTCAAATAAACCAACCATTAAAAGTATAGACTGATCATTTCTTTGTCAGTGGGCAAACGTACAAAATCAGCAGGGGATCAAATACTTTTTTCCCTCACTGTATAGTTTTTTGATGCCTGAAGGGGTTTTTTAAATTCTAAATCAAATAGCTACATTTTCCTTGGTATGACCTTCTTAAAACAATTCCATTGATTTTAGCCCACTGCAGTAAAAGGATAACTGTAGTAGCGCGAGCAGCAAAGTGTCACCCCTGTCTCATCCAACCCAAACCATCTGTGATGATCTGGCAGCGGAACTCAAATGGGACTCAGGGCTTAGGCCAACAGTTTCTATTTGTCACATATCACGTGGTGCTGTACATCTACCATTGCCTGCCTGTAGCTTCACTCTCTACTTATTAGCACCCCACTTAGCCTGAGCACTCAGCCTGGCCTATAGGAGCTTATTACACGGCTGAGGGCTCTATGCAAACTAGCATTTAATCCATTAGTGGGGGTCAGAAAATGTACTGCCTACGCAAACTGCCTATTTGGTCCATAAAATACCATCTAATTGGTAGTTTCAGCAGCCTATTTCCACCTGCAGCAGGTGCACAGGAGCTAGGAGAGCGCTGAGCATATTCAAGGCACACTTCCAATTGGCCCTCATTAAGTGGGCATGTGTATGAGGTCCTCTTCATGCTCAAAACCATCTATGCCCAATTGTTTGTTTGTTTTTGTA
Source organism: Coregonus lavaretus (assembly GCF_964263955.1). Taxonomy (NCBI): domain Eukaryota; kingdom Metazoa; phylum Chordata; class Actinopteri; order Salmoniformes; family Salmonidae; genus Coregonus; species Coregonus lavaretus. The sequence continues at coordinate 16,967,322 of NC_140012.1, read as the reverse complement.
TAGCCAGATGAAACAGCTGGATTATTTTCAAAGGCCCAAACAATTTGGCAGTAATAGCCTGTAAACCATGCAATAATTTCTCCCATCTTAAAAGAGCTTATTGTCCTCTATAGAGCATGGTCTGAAGGGACTCTGCTATTCTTTTACTCATTACAGACGTAGCCACTTCTGTATCTCAGCTTTAGGTTTAAGTGCTGTTAATGCAATGCTTTACTATCAGCATAGGGAAATAGTTTTTATTTTTATTTAACCTTTATTTAACTAGGCAAGTCAGTTAAGAACAAATTCTTATTTAAAATGACGGCCTACACCAGCCAAACCCGGACGACGCTGGGCCAATTGTGCGCCGCCCTATGGGACTCCCAATCATGGCCAGTTGTGATACAGCCTGGAATCGAACCAGGGAGTATGTAGTGACGCCTCAAACACTGAGATGCAGTGCCTTAGACTGCTGCGCCACTCGAGAAATACTAAAGAAATGTATACAGCAAATTGAAATTGACACCACCTGCAGTGAATCAATTAAGTGTTATTTGAATCACAGTGGTATCAAAACCGTGTGGTGTTATTACTCGACTGTGTTGAGTTAATTTCCATTAACTGTCTCATTATCATATTTCCTAGCATGCTTTGTTGCAGGTTGCTTTTAAGAATAGTTTGTTTTAATATACAGTGGGGAGAACAAGTATTTTGATACACTGCCGATTTTGCAGGTTTTCCTACTTACAAAGCATGTAGAGGTCTGTAATTTGTATCATAGGTACACTTCAACTGTGAGAGACGGAATCTAAAACAAAAATACAGAAAATCACATTGTATGATTTTTAAGTAATTAATTTGCATTTTATTGCATGACATAAGTATTTGATCACCTACCAACCAGTAAGAATTCCGGCTCTGACAGACCTGTTAGTTTTTCTTTGAGAAGCCCTCCTGTTCTCCACTCATTACCTGTATTAACTGCACCTGTTTGAACTCGTTACCTGTAAAAAAGACACCTGTCCACACACTCAATCAAACAGACTCCAACCTCTCCACAATGGCCAAGACCAGAGAGCTGTGTAAGGACATCAGGGATAAAATTGTAGACCTGCACAAGGCTGGGATGGGCTACAGGACAATAGGCAAGCAGCTTGGTGAGAAGGCAACAACTGTTGACGCAATTATTAGAAAATGGAAGAAGTTCAAGATGACGGTCAATCACCCTCGGTCTGGGGCTCCATGCAAGATCTCACCTCATGGGGCATCAATGATCATGAGGAAGGTGAGGGATCAGCCCAGAACTACACGGCAGGACCTGGTCAATGACCTGAAGAGAGCTGGGACCACAGTCTCAAAGAAAACCATTAGTAACACACTACGCCGTCATGGATTAAAATCCTGCAGCGCACGCAAGGTCCCCCTGCTCAAGCCAGCGCATGTCCAGGCCCGTCTGAAGTTAGCCAATGACCATCTGGATGATCCAGAGGAGGAATGGGAGAAGGTCATGTGGTCTGATGAGACAAAAATAGAGCTTTTTGGTCTAAACTCCATTCGCCGTGTTTGGAGGAAGAAGAAGGATGAGTACAACCCCAAGAACACCATCCCAACCGTGAAGCATGGAGGTGGAAACATCATTCTTTGGGGATGCTTTTCTGCAAAGGGGACAGGACGACTGCACCGTATTGAGAGGAGGATGGATGGGGCCATGTATCGCGAGATCTTGGCCAACAACCTCCTTCCCTCAGTAAGAGCATTGCAGATGGGTCGTGGCTGGGTCTTCCAGCATGACAACGACCTGAAACACACAGCCAGGGCAACTAAGGTCCTGGAGTGGCCTAGTCTCCAGACCTGAACCCAATAGAAAATCTTTGGAGGGAGCTGAAAGTCTGTATTGCCCAGCGACAGCCCCGAAACCTGAAAGATCTGGAGAAGGTCTGTATGGAGGAGTGGGCCAAAATCCCTGCTGCGGTGTGTGCAAACCTGGTCAAGACCTACAGGAAACATATGATCTCTGTAATTGCAAACAAAGGTTTCTGTACCAAATATTAAGTTCTGCTTTTCTGATGTATCAAATACTTATGTCATGCAATAAAATGCAAATTAATTACTTAAAAATCATACAATGTGATTTTCTGGATTATTGTTGAAGTGTACCTATGATAAAAAGTACAGACCTCTACATGCTTTGTAAGTAGGAAAACCTGCAAAATCAGCAGTGTATCAAATACTTCTTCTCCCCACTGTATCTATGTTTCTGCATGTGACGACCCTCCCACTCTGTCTGCCGTATTTTCTCTCTTTGCTCTTGTTTCCTTATTAGGATGCCGGTGGGCGGAGTTGGGAGGGTCGTCAGCTACATGGGAAACACCTGGGATTGGGTGTGTCCCAGGATAAATGGACCTCTTCCACATTCATTGGGAAGACTCTCTCCATGCAGACACCTTTATTGATTTTTGTTGTGGTATTTTTTTGGCTTTTTGGTTGTTTGCTTTGGCACCTTTCAACACCTTGCATTATTGCATTTATGCATGCATAACACTCACTTACACTACTGATTACTGTTTACACACACCATTGTTAATTGTACTTAGTTTACTTTAGTTAATAAATATATATTTTGGTATTCCTTGTCTCCACGTTGTCTCCCTTTTGTTACGAACTTTGAGCCGGTTCGTGACAGCATGCACATTTTTAGATGCATTGATCTTATACTACACAAAGATAAATAACATACATTTTTCTTAATTACTCCAATCTGTAAGTGGTTGGACTTTCACACGTTATTGAGATGGTTGTTCCAGTGCCCTACAGTCTTAAAACAAAACCCCAAAACGAGTTACTGTAAGACCACAGGTGTTAAGTCCCTAAGGTGTTAAGTCCCTAATACCATACTGCCCTCTAAACTCACCAAAAAGCTCACGGCCCTGGGACTGAACTCCTCCCTATACAACTGGGCCCTGGATATCCTGACGGGCCGTCCCCAGGTGGTGAAGGTAGGCAACATTACCTCCTCCGCACTGATCCTCAACACAGGGGCCCTACAAGGATGCGTCCTCAGTCCCATCCTGCACTCCATGTATACCAACGACTGCATGGCCTCATACAGTTCCAACTCCATCGTAAAGTTTGCTGATGACACGACAGTAGTAGGCCTGATTACCAACAACAACGAGACGGCGTACAGAGAGGAGGTAGGCACTCTGACAGCGTGGTGCCAGGTAAACAACCTCTCCCTCAATGTCAGCAAAACAAAGGAGACAATTGTGGACTTCAGGAGGAACCAGGCCATGCCAAGAGTGTGCAAAGCTGTCATCAAACAAAAGGGTGGCTATTTGAAGAATCTCAAATATAAAATATATCTTGATTTGTTTAACACTTTTTTGGTTCCTGCATGATTCCATATGTGTTATTTCATAGTTTTGATGTCTTCACTATTATTCTACAATGTAGAAAATAGTAAAAAATTAAGAAAAACCCTTAAATGAGTAGATGTGTCCAAACTTTTGACTGGTACTGTATGTGCCAGCCAAAGAGGCCATTTCGAAAGAAAATCCTATCATGTATGATATTATGGAAGCTCAGATGATAATTAGCAGGAAATATTGCTGAACAGGGTTGTGTATTGTAAATACCTAATATGTAAGTCACCTCCCTTATGAAAAAACTACATTAATTTCACATGATCACATGTGAAGTGTTCCAAAAACAACATGTGAAATCATGTGGTTTTCTTGCAAGGGCTTCAAATAAGCTGTTTCCCAGACTTCCAAGTGGAGGGAGAGAAAAATCTCTGTTGCTGTGACCTTGTGATATCTGAGATGACTGTGGAAGAGGAATCTCCAGGGGAATCAACTAATTTAGAACTAGCCATCCATTGCAAATTGATTTCTATATAATGTGCCTTTCACTGTGATGCTGCTGCTGATGGGCGGTTGGCCGCTGGAAGTGGCTAGCAGCAGTGTAGTCTCGCCCCCCAAAAAGAGTATAGGAAGAAAATAGAGTTATTTCAAAAACATGAAAGTCTATGACCACCCAGTCCAGTACAAATTATATTGGGTACACATGATGAAATACTACAAACAAACTCCTTAAAAAAATGTATTTCACACTGAGGTACTTATTGAGTTTGAGAACATGCTTTGAAGTCAATTTATGTCAAAACATGTATCCATAATCCCTTGTCTGAGGTCAGTTATGCATGCCTGATTGTGAAATTGTCAGTGTCAGTTGTTGCTAAGAGGTTACTACCACCTAATGAACCTGTCTCAATGCGGTTAGAGCACTGAGGAATTAAGATAAATGTTGTCCAATTACCCACCCGGTCAGATAATTCAATTTCAGTGGTTTCTGTTAAATCTAGACCCCGGGAGTATAGATCGATTAAGTGACAGCCAGACAGACATGCCAACAGCTGTGACTGTGTAGTGTTTTCTGTGTGTGATGAATGTGATAGCATCTGGATAGACACAAGGAGAGAATGGCACCGGAGGAGATGACTGCCGTTTTACGGCCCTCGAACCAATTGTGCTATTATATGTGTTTTTTCACGTTATTTGTAATTTATTCTGTACATAATGTTTCTGCAACCGTCTCTTAAGACCAAAAAGAGCTTCTGGATATCAGGACAGCGATTACTCACCTCGTATTGGACGAAGATTCCGGGATGCTGACCTTCTAGGCAGAGTTGCAAAGAAAAAGCCATATCTCAGACTGGCCAATTAAAAGAAAAGATTAAGATGGACAGTCTGAGATATGGCGTTTTCTTTGCAACTCTGCCTAGAAGATGAGCATCCCGGAGTCGCCTCTTCACTGTTGACATTGAGACTGGTGTTTTGCGGGTACTATTTAATGAAGCTGCCAGTTGAGGATCTGTGAGGCGTCTGTTTCTCAAACTAAGCACTCTATTGTATTTGTCCTCTTGCTCAGTTGTGCACCGGGGCCTCCCACTCCTCTTTCTATTCTGGTTAGAGTCAGTTTGCGCTGTTCTGTGAAGGGAGTAGTAGTACACAGCATTGTCCGAGATCTTCAGTTTTTTGGCAATTTCTCGCATGGAATAGCCTTCATTTCTCAGAACAAGAATAGACTGACGAGTTTCAGAAGAAAGTTATTTGTTTCTGGCCATTTTGAGCCTGTAATCGAACCCACAATTGCTGATGCTCCAGATACTCAACTAGTCTCAAGAAGGCCAGTTTTATTGATTATTTAATCAGCACAACAGTTTTCAGCTGTGCTAACATAATTGCAAAAGGGTTTTCTAATGATCAATTAGCCTTTTAAAATGATAAACTTGGATTAGCAAACACAACGCGCCATTGCTGATAATGGGCCTCTGTACGCCTATGTAGATATTCCATAAAAAATCAGCCTTTCCAGCTACAATAGCCATTTACAACATTAACAATGTCTACAATGTATTTCTGATCAATTTGATGTTATTTTAATGGACAAACATTTTGCTTTTCTTTCGAAAACAAGGACATTTCTAAGTGACCCCAACTACTACTTTTGAACGGTAGTGTAGGTCGGGGTGCCTTGTATGGATCTGAAAGCGAGCGAGTAAGCTGCCTCTTCCATCAATCCTATTAGGCAACGTACAATAATTTGAAAACAAAATGGACGACCTAAGATCAAGAATATCCAACCAACGGGACATTAAAAACTGTAATATCTTATGTTTCACCGAGTCGTGGCTGAGCGATGACATGGGTAACATACAGCTGGCAGGATATACAGTGGGGAAAAAAAGTATTTAGTCAGCCACCAATTGTGCAAGTTCTCCCACTTAAAAAGATGAGAGAGGCCTGTAATTTTCATCATAGGTACACGTCAACTATGACAGACAAAATGAGATTTTTTTTCTCCAGAAAATCACATTGTAGGATTTTTAATGAATTTATTTGCAAATTATGGTGGAAAATAAGTATTTGGTCAATAACAAAAGTTTCTCAATACTTTGTTATATAGCCTTTGTTGGCAATGACACAGGTCAAACGTTTTCTGTAAGTCTTCACAAGGTTTTCACACACTGTTGCTGGTATTTTGGCCCATTCCTCCATGCAGATCTCCTCTAGAGCAGTGATGTTTTGGGGCTGTCGCTGGGCAACACAGACTTTCAACTCCCTCCAAAGATTTTCTATGGAGTTGAGATCTGGAGACTGGCTAGGCCACTCCAGGACCTTGAAATGCTTTTTACGAAGCCACTCCTTCGTTGCCCGGGCGGTGTGTTTGGGATCATTGTCATGCTGAAAGACCCAGCCACGTTTCATCTTCAATGCCCTTGCTGATGGAAGGAGGTTTTCACTCAAAATCTCACGATACATGGCCCCATTCATTCTTTCCTTTACACGGATCAGTCATCCTGGTCCCTTTGCAGAAAAACAGCCCCAAAGCATGATGTTTCCACCCCCATGCTTCACAGTAGGTATTGTGTTCTTTGGATGCAACTCAGCATTCTTTGTCCTCCAAACACGATGAGTTGAGTTTTTACCAAAAAGTTCTATTTTGGTTTCATCTGACCATATGACATTGTCCCAATCCTCTTCTGGATCATCCAAATGCACTCTAGCAAACTTCAGACGGGCCTGGACATGTACTGGCTTAAGCAGGGGGACACGTCTGGCACTGCAGGATTTGAGTCCCTGGCGGCGTAGTGTGTTACTGATGGTAGGCTTTGTTACTTTGGTCCCAGCTCTCTGCAGGTCATTCACTAGGTCCCCTCGTGTGGTTCTGGGATTTTTGCTCACCGTTCTTGTGATCATTTTGACCCCACGGGGTGAGATCTTGCGTGGAGCCCCAGATCGAGGGAGATTATCAGTGGTCTTGTTTTTTTTATTTTTTTTATTTTATTTCACCTTTATTTAACCAGGTAAACCAGTTGAGAACAAGTTCTCATTTACAACTGCGACCTGGCCAAGATAAAGCATAGCAGTGCGATAAAAACAAACACAGAGTTACATATGGGGTAAAACAAAACAAAGTCAAAAATACAACAGAAATACATATAATATACAGTGTGCAAATTTAGCAAGTTATGGAGGTAAGGCAATAAAATAGGCTATAGTGCAAAATAATTACAATTAGTATTAACACTGGAATGATAGATGTGCAAGAGATGATGTGCAAATAGAGATACTGGGGTGCAAAAGAGCAAAATAGATAACAATATAGGGATGAGGTAGTTGGGTGGGCTAATTTCAGATGGGCTGTGTACAGGTGCAGTGATCGGTAAGGTGCTCTGACAACTGATGCTTAAAGTTAGTGAGGGAGATAAGTGTCTCCAGCTTCAGAGATTTTTGCAATTTGTTCCAGTCATTGGCAGCAGAGAACTGGAAGGAATTGCGGCCAAAGGAGGTGTTGGCTTTGGGGATGACCAGTGAGATATACCCGCTGGAGCGCAGACTACGGGTGGGTGTTGCTATGGTGACCAATGAGCTAAGATAAGGCGGGGATTTGCCTAGCAGTGATTTATAGATGGCCTGGAGCCAGTGGGTTTGGCGACAAATATGTAGTGAGGACCAGCCAACAAGAGCGTACAGGTCACAGTGGTGGGTATTATATGGGGCTTTGGAGACAAAACGGATGGCACTGTGATAGACTACATCCAATTTGCTGAGTAGAGTGTTGGAGGCTATTTTGTAAATGACATCGCCGAAGTCAAGGATCGGTAGGATAGTCAGTTTTACGAGGGCATGTTTGGCAGCATGAGTGAAGGAGGCTTTGTTGCGAAATAGGAAACCGATTCTAGATTTAACTTTGGATTGGAGATTCTTAATGTGAGTCTGGAAGGAGAGTTTACAGTCTAACCAGACACCTAGATATTTGTAGTTGTCCACATACTCTAGGTCAGACCCGTCGAGAGTAGTGATTCTAGTCGGGTGGGCGGGTGCAAGCAGCGTTCGGTTGAAGAGCATGCATTTAGTTTTACTAGTGTTTAAGAGCAGTTGGAGGCTACTGAAGGAGTGTTGTATGGAATTGAAGCTTGTTTGGAGGTTTGTTAACACAGTGTCCAATGAAGGGCCAGATGTATACAAAATGGTGTTGTCTGCGTAGAGGTGGATCTGAGAGTCACCAGCAGCAAGAGCGACGTCATTGATATACACAGAGTATTGTATGTCTTCCATTTCCTAATAATTGCTCCCACAGTTGATTTCTTCAAACCAAGCTGCTTACCTATTGCAGATTCAGTCTTCCCAGCCTGGTGCAGGTCTACAATTTTGTTTCTGGTGTCCTTTGACAGCTCTTTGGTCTTGGCCATAGTGGAGTTTGGAGTGTGACTGTTTGAGGTTGTGGACAGGTGTCTTTTATACTGATAACAAGTTCAAACAGGTGACATTAATACAGGTAACGAGTGGAGGACAGAGGAGCCTCTTAAAGAAGAAGTTACAGGTCTGTGAGAGCCAGAAATCTTGCTTGTTTGTAGGTGACCAAATACTTATTTTCCACCATAATTTGCAAATAAATTCATTAAAAATCCTATAATGTGATTTTCTGGAAATTATTTTCTCAATTTGTCTGTCATAGTTGACGTGTACCTATGATGAAAATTACAGGCCTCTCTCATCTTTTTAAGTGGGAGAACTTGCACAATTGGTGGCTGACTAAATACTTTTTTTCCCCACTGTTCGCTACATCGGCAGGATTGAATGGCTGACTCCGGTAAGACAAGGGGTGACAGTCTGTGTATATTTGTAAACAACAGCTGGTGCATAAAATCTAATACTAAGGAAGTCTCTAGGTTTTGCTCGCCTGAGGTAGAGTATCTCATGATAAGCTGTAGACCACACTATTTACCAAGAGAGTTTTCATCTATATTTTTCGTAGCTGTCTATTTACCACCACAAACCGATGCTGGCACTAAGATTGCACTCAATGAACTGTATTAGGCCATAAGCAAACAGGAAATCGCTCATCCACAGGGAGCGCTCTTAGTGGCCGGGGACTTTAATGCAGGGAAACTTAAATCTGTTCTACCTAATTTCTACCAGCATGTTAAATGTGCAACCAGAGAAAAAAAAACTAGAGACCACCTTTACTCCACACACAGAGACGCGTACAAAGCTCTCCCTTGCCCTCCATTTGGCAAATCTGACCATAATTCTATCCTCCTGATTCCTGCTTATAAGCAAAAACTAAAGTAGGAACACCAGTGACTCGGTTAACAAGGAAGTGGTCAGATGACGCAGATGCTAAGCTACAGGACTGTTTTGCTAGCACAGACTGGAATATGTTCTGGGATTCTTCCGATGGCATTGAGGAATATACCACATCAGTCACTGGCTTCATCAATAAGTGCATTGATGACGTCGTCCCCACAGTGACCATACGTACATACCCCAACCAGAAGCAATGGATTACAGGCAACATCCACACTGAGCTAAAGGGTAGAGCTGCCGCTTTCAAGGAGCGGGACTCTAACCCGGATGTTATAAGAAATACCGCTATGCCCTCCAACGAACTATCAAACAGGCAAAGAGTCAATACAGGACTAATATTGAATCGTACTACACCGGCTCCAACGCTCGTCGGATGTGGCAGGATTTGCTAACTACAAAGGGAAGCACAGCCGCGAGCTGCCCAGTGACACAAGCCTACCAGATGAGCTAAATCACTTCTATGCTCGCTTCGAGGCAAGCAACACTGAAGCATTCATGAGAGCATCAACTGTTCCGGATGACTATGTGATCACGCTCTCCGTAGCCGATGTGAGTAAGACTTTTAAGCAGGTCAACATTCACAAGGCCGCAGGGCCAGACAGATTACCAGGACATGTACTTCGAGCATGCGCTGACCAACTGGCAAGTGTCTTCACTAACATTTTCAACATGTCCCTGACTGAGTGTGTAATACCAAAATGTTTCAAGCAGACCACCATAGTCCCTGAGCCCAAGAACACTAAGATAACCTGCCTAAATGACTACCGACCCGTAGCACTCACGTCTGTAGCCATGAAGTGCATTGAAAGACTGGTCATGGCTCACATCAACACCATTATCCCAGAAACCCTAGACCCACTCCAATTTGCATACCGCCCCAACAGATCCACAGATGATACAATCTCTATTGCACTCCACACAACCCTTTCCCACCTGGACAAGAGGAACACCTACGTGAGAATGCAATTCATTGACTATAGCTCAGCGTTCAACACCATAGTGCCCTCAAAGCTCATCACTAAGACCCTGGTCCTAAACATCTCCCTCTGCAACTGGATCCTGGACTTCCTGACGGGCCGCCCCCAGGTGATAAGGGTAGGTAACAACACATCTGCCACACTCCTGATCCTCAACACGGGGGCCCCTCAGGGGTGCGTGCTCAGTCCCCTCCTGTACTCCCTGTTCACCCATGACTGCATGGCCAGGCACGACTCCAACACCATCATTAAGTTTGCTGACGACACAGCAGTGGTAGGCCTGATCACCGACAACGATGAGACAGCCTATAGGGAGGAGGTCTCAGACCTGTCCGTGTGGCGCCAGGATAACAAACTCTCCCTCAACATGATCAAGAAGAGAGCACGACAAAGTCTATTCCCCCTCAGGAGACTGAAAAGATTTGGCATGGGTCCTCAGATCCTCAAAAGGTTATACAGCTGCACCATCGAGAGCATCCTGACTGGTTGCATCACCGCCTGGTATGGCAACTGCTCAGCCTCCGACCGCAAGGCACTACAGAGGGTAGTGCGTACGGCCCAGTACATCACTGGGGCCAAGCTTCCTGCCATCCAGGACCTCTATACCAGGCGGTGTCAGAGGAAGAATCCAAAAATGGTAAAAGACTCCAGCCACCCTAGTCATAGACTGTTCTCTCTGCTACCGCACGGCAAGCGGTACCGGAGCATCAAGTCTAGGTCCAAAAGGCTTCTTAACAGCTTCTACCCCCAAGCCATAAGACTCCTGAACAGCTAATCATGGCTACCCAGAGTATTTTTTAGTCATCTATTTTTTACCTAACACTTTTTTATTTTCTTAAAACTGCATTGTTGGTTAAGGGCTTGTAAGTAAGCATTTCACTGTAAGGTCTACACCTGTTGTATTCAGCACATGTGGCAAATACAATTTGACTTGATTTGATTTGAAGGAGGTCTACAAACACCTTCAAGTGGCAATTAAAATTATATTTTTCAATAACACTCTAAAAACCCTTCCATGTTTGGGTGATACATCCAGAGGTCTGGAATGAGTAGTATGTAAATGAAGAGCCCACCCACTGGGCACAAACTGGTCGAACCAACGCTGTTTCAACGTAATCTGTCAACATATGTGACGTGGAATCTATGTGGAAAATACATTGGGTTTGAAAAAAGTAATCAACGTTGTTTTAAGGGTGAAATTTCAACCACAGGATTATGTCATCATGGTAACCAAATTTCAACGTAGACAAACCTTGTATAAAATACACTGAGTGTACAAAACACAGGGAACACCTTACTAATATTGAGTTGCACCCACTATTGCCCTCAGAACAGCCTCAATTCGTCAGGGCATGGACTCTACAGGGTGTCGAAAGCGTTCCACAGGGATGCTGGCCCATGTTGACCCCAATACTTCCCACAGTTGTGTCAAATTGGCTGGTAGTGGTCGTGGATCTCTACTCCGAATAGCTCATTCCATCTCATTCCACAGATGCTCAATTGGATTGAGATCTGGTGACTGGGCAGGCCACTGCAGTAAGGTACTGTAGTTCTTTATAATGAAGGATACCTGGAGAAAATCGGACCTCTCTGAAATTAAAATGGATGGCCCTCCCTTCAGTAAAATATATTTTTACCTGACCCTCCCTGAATGCTTGAAAAAAAAACAAGGGACCGTCCCTTACACCCAAAATAATAATTAAAACAAAAAGTGGATAGCAGAGAACATGCCTACCATTAGGACAGACCAGAGACTTTAGATACGCAGTTAAAAAAAAAAAAATAGCCTTTCATTTCATGCATTTCTACATTATTTTACCTGACTGGAGATAAGCAGAATATTTTAATACCACAACAGAGCATGACAATGAACGAGCGCATGCTGCATCACCAGAGAGGTTTTGATTTCTATACAGGCTATTGTTAAAAAATAGGATAGTCTAAGTTTGGAACAGTGCTAAAGTTGTCTATCAACTGTAAAAATGTATCGCAACAGAATCAGTTACAACTGAAGTATCTGATAATCAATGAATTTGAGAAAAAGCCATTAGTTTTTTTTAACACAGCAGTCAATTGATAGTGACATCAGGTAGGCCTATATGCATTTGTAACTTTTCTTCATTCAGGAAACTATAATTTTCTAATTTATTCCATGATATTGTTGTTACAAAATAGATTTGTGTTGACTGTGACTAGGGCATGTGAATATAAAAGCATCTGCTAGGCTAAATTAACAAACTAGGCATGCATAGCTCATTGCATAATCCTCAAACCAAAGACTGGCCAAACTCATGTTTCTAAAAGTGAATTCAAAGGCACTGTGGGCCACAGGGATGCTGGCCCATGTTGACTCCAATGCTTCCCACAGTTGTGTCAAGTTGGCTGGATGTCCTTTGGGTGGTGGACCATTCTTGTGAAAAACCCAGCAGCGTTGCAGTTATTGACATACTCAAACCGGTGCGCCTGGCACCTACTACCATACCCCGTTCAAAGGCACTTAAATATCTTGTCTTGTCCATTCACCCTCTGAATGGCACACATACACAATGCATGTCTCAATTGTCTCAAGGCTTAAAAATCCTTCTTTAACCTGTCTACGCTCCTTCATCTACCCTGATTGAAGTGGATTTAACAGGTGACATCAATAAGGGATCATAGCTTTTACCTGGATTCACCTATTCAGTCTGTCATGGATATAGCAGATCTTCAATGTTATATCCACTATCAGAAAAAAACTATAGGCTGGGCAGCACCTCCTACTGGATAACTGATCCATCTCCAGCTACTCTTTGTTCTCCCATCCAGGGTTTTAATCAAGCCCAGCTATGATATTTGACACTGACTATTACCAATGTGCTATTGTGAGAATGATTGTTAAGAGATCGCCACTTAAAACAAAATAGATTCAATGTTGCTATCGAAGCTATCCAAAGGGTAGGTTCAACAGAGCATTTACATTTGATTTGATTTAGTCCTATTCTTTAACTTTGATTTTTGGTTGAGATGGAGACGTTAATCCAACATATCAATTATAAAAAACTCAGTGACACAGATGGAACTATCCAAGCAGAAGATAAATCTCCTTCAAATGTTTATATTTGATTGCAATGACATCACTTTTGAAATACAATAAATAGCCTATTAACTTTGAGTTAGTTAACAAATGATATGTTGGATTCATGTCTCCAACTCAACCAAAAATATAAGTTAAAGAATGAGAGTAGTTAAGCCAGCAGTGGCTCAGATGTAACTATCCAAGCAGTAGATACATCTCCTTTAAATGTTGATATTTGGTTGCATTGTCATCTACACACAATTCAGTATTACTTTTGTAATACAGTAAATAGCCTAATGTTGAGACTATCTTACAAACTAATGTACCATTCAACCTTAAAATGAGTAACACATCTATAGCCACATTTTGAGGTTACTGTAACTATACATTTTGTCTTATGTAATCATATAAAGCGTGTATGTTCAAGATAGCATGCGTAGGTCGTCACAGGTCTGTGGAGATCTTCACAATTGCTGTAATAATCTGCGCAGAATCTCAATCGGCATTGATCACTAGGTGAGTGTCTGTTAGGTTGCCAAGACATCAAACAGTCCTTTGTGGCCCACAAGAAATTACACCTATTTTAGCTGTAGATGTAACCCAGAATTAATCTAGATTAATTTAGCTATTCAAAACTAAAAATAAACTAAAATGATTCAAACAAAAAACAAATATGAATATAAAATATTTAATAAATGTACAGGAGCTCTCTGCCTAGGCGAACTCACGGCGGCATGGCAAAATGTGTAGGATAACAGGAAATTAGCTCTAAAACAACAAATGTTTCTCTCTGCCCCATGGCAAAAAAAAATATATATATCTATTACACTACCGTTCAAAAGTCTTATTTTAATGGACAAAAAAATTGCTTTTCTTTCGAAAACAAGGACATTTCTAAGTGACACCAAACTTTTGAACGGTAGTGTAGATCTATACAGTGCCTTGTGTAGTATCTGAAAGTCTATGATTTTGCTGACGTTTGCAAATGGTGTGGCTCTGCTTGCGGAAACATCTGGAAAACATTACTATAAAGAGGAGAGTCTGCTCTGTAGAGGCCAGGGATTGGTCTATTAAAATCACGCCATATTATGTTACATAGGATATAAATACCATGTTTTGAACAAAGGACGGAGAGAATAACATATTAGAGATTGGGTCAGTTGTTCTCCGGATTTCTGCAGGAGTCTGTAAATTGATACTGTAATCTTTGATGTAATAAACCATTATAATCAAGGACAGTGTCAGCGGATTTCTTGTCATCACAGCATGTCAGCATCATTGTCTTGACACCACACTTGCAAAAGTTGGCCATAAGTAATGGACATACACAACCACCATGCTTCAGTAATGGACATACACAAAATAGTCAAAATTGGTGAAGTGAAATAAAAAAAATAACTTGCTTCAAAAAATTCTGAAAAATAAATAACAGAAAAGTGGTGCGTGTATATGTATTCACCCCCTTTGCTATGAAGCCCCTAAATAAGATCTGGTGCAACCAATTACCTTCAGAAGTTACATAATTAGTTAAATAAAGTCCACCTGTGTGCAATCTAAGTGTCACATGATCTGTCACATGATCTCAGTTTACATACACCTGTTCTGAAAGGCCCCAGAGTCTGCAACACCACTAAGCAAGGGGCACCACCAAGAAAGCGGCACCATGAAGACCAAGGAGCTCTCCAAACAGGTCAGGGACAAAGTTGTGGAGAAGTACAGATCAGGGTTGGGTTATAAAAAAATATCCGAAACGTTGAACATCCCACGGAGCACCATTAAATCCATTATAATTTTTTTTAAAGAATATGGCACCACAACAAACCTGCCAAGAGAGGGCCGCCCACCAAAACTCATGGACCAGGCAAGGAGGGCATTAATCAGAGAGGCAACAAAGACACCAAAGATAACCCTGAAGGAGCTGCAAAGCTCCACAGCGAACATTGGAGTATCTGTCCATAGGACCACTTTAAGCCGTACACTCCACAGAGCTGGGCTTTACGAAAGAGTGGCCAGAAAAAAGCCATTGCTTAAAGAAAAAAATATGCAAACACGTTTGGTGTTCGGTACTCTGGTCAGATGAGACTAAAATTGAGCTTTTTGGCCATCAAGGAAAACGCTATGTCTGGTGCAAACCCAACACCTCTCTTCACCCGGGAACACCATCCCCACAGTGAAGCATGGTGGTGGTGGCAGCATCATGCTGTGGGGATGTTTTTCATCGGCAGGGACTGGGAACCTTGTCAGAATTGAAGGAATGATGGATGGCGCTAAATACAGGGAAATTCTTGAGGGAAACCTGTTTCAGTCTTCAAGAGATTTGAGACTGGGTCGGAGGTTCACCTTCCAGCAGGACAATGACCCTAAGCATACTGCTAAAGCAACACTCGAGTGGTTTAATGTATTGGAATGGCCTAGTCAAAGCCCAGACCACAATCGAATTGAGAATCTGTGGTATGACTTAAAGATTGCTGTACACCAGCGGAACCCATCCAACTTGAAGGAGCTGGAGCAGTTTTGCCTTGAAGAATGGGCAAAAATCCCAGTGGCTACATGTGCCAAGCTTATAAAGACATACCCCAAGAGACTTGCAGCTGTAATTGCTGCAAAAGGTGGCTCTACAACATATTGACTTTGGGAGGGGTGAATGGTTTGTTTCACAATAAAATATATTTTGCATCTTCAAAGTGGTAGGCATGTTGTGTAAATCAAATATATAACCCCCCCCCCAAAAAAAAAAAATTCCATTTTAATTCTAGGTTGTAAGGCAACAAAATAGGAAAAATGCCAAGGAGGGTGAATACTTTCACAAGCCACTGTACTGTTCTTGAAGGCTAGTGCGGAACTTCAATGCAGTGGAATGGTAATGCAATAGAAAGCAATGGGAGTTTGTGTGAACTTTACAAGGTGACTGTGGGTATGGAATTTCGAAATTGAGGCTCTTGTATAGTTGAGTAGTGATGGAAATAATAAATGTCTTTCACAATAGGTTGAGACTGGGGTCATGGGAAATCAAATCTTAGTGCATTTTAAATGCCAGACTGTGCATGGCTGAAACCATTTTTAGAAAGACCATGTCTTTCTTGAGGTCAATCAGTCAACAGAGAACGGACAAAATAGCCTTCCAACATAGGGGCCATACTAAGCAATTTGCATTCATCTCAGTTTCAGAAAACGACCATCTTAAAAAACAGAATTGTTGGCAGCGGGCATACTAAAAGTGTGGTCTTGAATCTAACCATAATGAAGAAGAAATGTTACTCTCTTCACATATGCATTTGTTTAGTCATTTGTAGGTTCATGATAGCAATGAGCAGAGTGTGGGAACAAACGTCATTTTCTGGGCACTTTTTTCCCCCTAAAATTACTTTTTATGAACTGCCAAGTAGACTCTTCCTGTTGAATACAAAACCAGCACAATTCCAGTGAGAGGACTTGTGGGTGTGTGCGCACCAAGGTTATTATAGTAAACTAAAACTAATCATGAATAAACTTAAATAAAATAAACTTAAATAAAATAATTAAGAAACCCTTTTGAAAAACTAATACTATACTGAAACTATTATCTTTGACGCCAAAAGTACCTCAAATAAAAATTAAAAACATCATATATTATGTTCAGTTGAAATGTTTTCTCTTCTAAACTTTTGGCAAAAACCGAATAGGGTTTTCTAGCTTTTTTTTCTAATGGGGTTTACAAGCTTCTGAATCTGGCCGGTAAATGCTGCCAGGAGATGGCAATGTTTCAAATAGGCCTAACTCGTGCATCACTGTCACTATTGAGTCTCTCTAGAGTCTAGA
This sequence comes from Coregonus lavaretus, assembly GCF_964263955.1. NCBI lineage: Eukaryota > Metazoa > Chordata > Actinopteri > Salmoniformes > Salmonidae > Coregonus > Coregonus lavaretus. Next base: position 16,950,358 of record NC_140012.1, on the reverse strand, counting down.
CAGATGGGCTGCCTCCCACAATGTACCAATGTTCCAGCATACACGTCTGTACAAGTACCTGCATCAGTTGGGACATAGCGGCAGAGTCAGAACAGGGAAGCGCGTCACCGCCTTATCTGCTCATTGCCCTAGCTTAAACGTCCTTGCTGGATACAAAGTACTGTTTTACTTTGTTTGCAATAAGGCACTAAAGTAAAACTGCGGCAAAGAAATCAACTTTATGTCCTGAATTCAAAGCGTTATGTTTGGGGCAAATCCAACACAACACATTTTTACATTTAAATGTTTTAGTCATTTAGCAGATGCTTTTATCCAGAGCGACTTACAGTTAGTGAGGGCATACATTATTTTATTTTCATACTGGTCCCCCGTGGGAATCAAACCCACAACCCTGGCGTTGCAAGCGCCATGCTCTACCAACTGAGCTACACATCACTGAGTACCACTCCTCATATTTTCAAGCATCAGGTGGCTGCATCATGTTATGGGTATGCTTGTCATTGGCAAGGACTAGGGAGTTTTTTTTGGATAAAAATAAACATAATAGAGCTAAGCACAGGCAAAATCCTAGAGGAAAACCTGGTTCAGTCTGCTTTCCAACAGACACTGTGAGACAAATTCACCTTTCAGCAGGACAATAACCCAAAACACAAGGCCAAATATACACTGGAGTTGCTTACCAAGATAACATTGAATGTTCCTGAGTGGCGTAGTTACAGTTTTTACTTAAATCGGCTTAAAAATATATGGCAAGTCTTAAAAATGGCTGTCTACCAATGATCAACAACCAACCAGAGCTTGAAGAATTTTTTAAATATTAATGTGCAAATATTGTACAATCCAGGTGTGCAAAGCTCTTAGAGACTTACCCAGAAATATTTAAAGCTGTAATCGCTGCCAAAGGTGATTCTAACATGTATTGACTCAGGGGTTGAATACTTATGCATTTAAGATACACTTTATATACAAAAGTATGTGGATACCCCTTCAAATTAGTGGATTTGGCTATTTCAGCCACACCCATTGCTGACAGGGGTATAAAGATTTCTGCCCTGCTAGAGCTGCCCCGGTCAACTGTAAGTGTTGTTATTGTGAATTGGAAATGTCTAGGAGCAACAATGGCTCAGCCACGAAGTGGTAGGACACACAAGCTCACAGAACGGGACCGCCAGGTGCTGTAGCGTGTAGCACGTAAAAATTGTCTGTCCTCGGTTGCAACACTCACTATCGAGTTCCAAACTGCCTCTGGAAGCAACGTCAGCACAATAACTGTTTGTCGGGAGCTTCATGAAATGGGTTTCTATGGCCGAGCAGCCGCACACAAGCCTAAGATCACCATGCACAATGCCAAGCGTCAGCTGGAGTAGAGTAAAGCTTGCCGCCATTGGACTCTGGAGCAGTGGAAACGTGTTCTCTGGAGTGATGAATCACGCTTCACCAACTGGCAATCCGACGGACAAATCTGGGTTTGGCGGATGCCAGGAGAACACTATCTGCCCAAATGCATAGTACCAACTGTAAAGTTTGGTGGAGGAATAATGGCCTGGGGTGGTTTTTCATGGTTCAGGCTAGGCCCCTTAGTTCCAGTGAAGGGAAATCTTAACGCTACAGCATACAATGTCATTCATTTGATATGACATTCAGAGTTACAGTCTCCAGTTTTTTCCCCATAACAACATGTGATGCAAACCATGATTACATGCACTTGATCTTAAATGCTCAGCTTTATAGTTCAAACGGCACTTTACATGATCACATCAGATATTCAAATGTCTTCCTGATGTGGATAATATCTAGAAGATAGCTCTCTATGATATATAAGGGGCTTCAAACCCCTTCATCATACAGTACATCATCCTTACCCCTCCTCTATAAAACCATAAACCCACTCAGCCATCGATTGGCATGCAGCTCATTGATCAGCAGTGTCACACCAGGATCTGTTTCCCCTGTCTTTGTGATTGTCTCCACCCCCTCCAGGTGTCACTCATCTTCCCCATTATCCCCATTGTATTTATACCTGTGTTCTCTGTTTGTCTGTTGCAGTTCGCCTACCAGCGGTTTTCTCCTTGCTCCTGTCTTTGTCAAGTTCCTGTTTTCTAGTTTTCCCGGTTTTGACCATTCTGCCTGCCCTGACCCTGCCTGCCGTTCTGTACCTTGTCACACCACCCTGGATTATTTACCTCTGCCTGCCCTGACCCTGAGACTGCCTGCCGTTCTGTACCTTTTGGACTCTGATCTGGATTACTGAACTCTGCCTGCCCTTGACCTGTTGTTTGCCTGCCCCCTGTTTTTGTAATACACTTTTGTTACTTCAACACTGTCTGCATCTGGGTCTTCTCCTGAAACGTGATAGTATGAACTGGCCATGACTGACCCAGCAGACTCAGACCAGCTCCGCAATGCCATCTCCTCCCAAGGAGCCACCATTGGAAGGCACGAGGAGTTGCTTCATGGTCTCATGGAAGGGTTCCAGACCTGAGCGTTTAACACATTGCCGCCCCAGCCACCCTGGTTTACAGAGAACCCTGTTTACCTCCCTCGGAACGCTTCAATGGAGAGTCAGGAACTTGTCGGGCATTTCTCGCTTAGTGTTCGCTCATCATCGAGCTGCAGCTTCCTCCTTCCCCTCGGACCGCTCTAAGATAGGGTACCTCATCATGCTGATGTCCGGGAGGGCTCTTGCCTGGGCTATGGCAGTGTGTGAACAACAGTCGTCCGTATGCTTCAGTCTGGAGGAGTTCATGCAGGAGGTAAAGAAGGTTTTCGATGCTCCATTGTCCGGGAGTGAGGCTACTCTGAAGTTACTCCAGCTTTGGCAAGAATCCCGCAGTATGGCAGACTATGCAGTGGATTTATGCAGTGGGTCCTGTGTAGCTCAGTTGGTAGAGTATGGCGCTTGCAACGCCAGGGTTGTGGGTTCGTTTCCCACGGGGGGCCAGTATGAAAACATTTATGCACTCACTAACTGTAAGTCGCTCTGGATAAGAGCATCTGCTAAATGACTAAAATGTAAATTTATGCATGTTGGCAGCTGAGTGTGCCTGGAACCTGGGAAGCGCTGTTCGACACGTTCCTGCACAGAGTATTGGAGCTTGTAGCCCGGGAACTACCGACGGATCTCAACTCGCTCATCACCTTGACCATTCGGATTGTTGGACGACTACGGGAACGTAGGAAGAAGAGGAAGGATTCCACCTCGCCTCCGAGGCATCCCGGAAGTCCCCGACGGCTCCGTTGCTGAGAGAACCCGAGGCTACCCGAAGTCTGCTGATTCAACTCTTCCCGAGCAAATGCAACTAGGCAGAGCTAGGCTGTCTCCAGCCGAACGGCAATACAGGCTTCACACAAAGAGATGCCTGTATGGCTGGTCATTTTGTGACCACCTGTCCACTAAAAGACCAGGCTCACCGATAGGAGCGAGTACTCTGATAGGCCATACGGATAACTTTTCCTCTCCCCTTACTCGCACCCCCTTTCATGCCATCTTGATGTGGGGGAACCTGTCGAAATCTCTCCGGGTACTCATCAACTCTGGGGCAGATGAGAGCTTTATGGACGCTACCCTGGCGTCAGAGCTGGGCATCCCCACTCAGCCCCTCTCCATTACCATGGACGTTAGAGCGCTGGACGGGCACGCTATAGGCTGGGTCACCCACAATACCACCCCCATCAACCTACAAGTATCAGGGAACCACAGCGAGACGATCCAATTCCTGCTAATTAAGTCTCCTCAGGTTCCGATGGTATTGGGATTCTCTTGGCTCCAGCGACACAACCCCTTTATTGACTGGTCTACTGGTGCCGTCATGGGCTGGAGCCCGTTCTGCCATGCTCATTGCCTGAAGTCAGCGCAGCCTGCCCCGGGACGTCTTCCTGGGGGCTCAGAAGTTGCCTCGGACCTCTCCTGGCGGAGTACCATGACCGCCGGTAGGTGTTCAGTAAGGCCCGGGCCACTTCGCTTCCACCGCAACGACCCTATGACTGCGGAATCAACCTTCTCCCAGGCACCACTCCGCCCCGGGGACGACTGTACTCGCTTTTGGGTCCGGAGACCAAGGCTATGGAGACCTACAATGAGGACTCCCTAGCTGCTGGGTTCATCCGTCCTTCTGCCTCCCCCGCCGGGGAGAAGAATAACAAAACTCGGCGCTCGTGCATTGACTACCGGGGCCTCAACGACATCACGGTGAAGAACCACTACCACTCATCTCCTCGGCCATCGAGCCGCTCCAGGGGGCCAACGTGTTCTCCAAGCTGGACCTACGGAACACCTACCACCTGGTGAGGATACGGGAGGGGGTTGAGTGGAAGACTGCCTTCAACACGGCCAGCGGTCATACGAGTATCTGGTCATGCCATTTGGCCTTACCAATGCTCCAGCTGTGTTCCAGGCCCTTGTTAATTATGTTCTCCGCGACATGTTGAACTGGTTTGTCTTCGTCTACCTCGACGACATCCTCGTCTTCTCCTGCTCCGCCCAAGAACATGTGCTCCACGTCCGACAGGTCCTCCAACGCCTCCTGGAGAACCAGCTTTTTGTGAAAGCGGAGAAATGTGAATTCCATCGCTCCACCATCCCCTTCCTGAGCTACATCATCGCTGCAGGGAGTGTACAGATGGATCCCGGGAAGGTGAGGGCGGTGGTGGATTGGCCCCAGTCTACGTCCAGAGTACATCTGCAACGTTTCCTGGGATTTGACAACTTTTATCGCCGCTATCCGGGGTTACAGCATCCTGGCTTCCCCCCTGTTTGCACTCACCTCTCCCAAGCCTCCGTTCACATGGTCCCCAGCTGCGGACCGGGCGTTCCGGGACCTCAAACACCGTTTCACCACTGCTCCCATCTTGGTTCATCCTGACCCGTCCTGCCAGTTCGTGGTGGAGGCCGATGCTTCGAATGTTGGAGTGGCGGCGGTCCTGTCCCAGCGTTCGGCCCTGGACATCAAGTTACATCCCTGCGCCTTCTTTTCCCATCGCCTCAACTCAATGGAGAGGAATTACGATGTGGGGGATCGTGAGCTTCTCGCGGTGAAGATGGCATTGGAGGAGTGGAGGCAATGGCTGGAGGGGGCGCAACATCCGTTCATTGTGTGGACAGACCACAAGAACTTGGAATATCTCCGCACCGCCAAACGTCTCAATTCCAGACAAGCTAGGTGGGCCCTGCATGTTGGTTCCTGATGCTGTCTGCTCCTCGGTCCTGGAGTGGTCCCAATCCTCCAGGTTTGCCTGCCACCCGGGCTCCCTTCGGACCCTGGCCTTTGTGCGACAATGCTTTTGGTGGCCTACCATGGTTCCTGACGTCTCCACGTTCATCGCCGCCTGCAGGATCTGTGAACAGAACAAGACTCCTCGGCAAGCTCCGGCTGGTCTCCTCCAACCTCTGCCTGTTCCTCACCATCCCTGGTCTCACATGTCACGAGTCTTCCCCCTTCTGATGGCAACACCGCCATCCTGACAGTTGTGGACCGGTTTTCCAAAGCCGCCCACTTCATTCCTCTCCCCAAGCTACCCTCCGGCAAAGAGACGGCCCAGCTCATGGTGCAGCACATCTTCCGGATCCATGGACTCCTAGTGGACATGGTCTCCGACCGAGGTCCTCAGTTCTCGTCCCATTTCTGGAAGGCGTTCTGCACGCTCATTGGGTCGTCGGCCAGCCTGTCCTCCGGTTTCCACCCTCAGTCCAACGGCCAGTCATAGCAACCTAACCAAGACCTGGAGACAACTCTGCGCTGCCTGGTCTCCGCCAAACCCACCACCTGGAGCCAGCAACTAGTGTGGGTCGAATACGCCCACAACCCCCTTCCCTGCTCTGCCACGGGTCTTTCGCCCTTTGAGTGTTCACTGGGTTATCAGTCCCGCTCTTCCCGGAGCAAGAGGAAGAGGTCGGCGTACCCTCGGCCCAGATGTTTGTCCGCCGCTGTCGTCGTACCTGGAGGAGAGCCCGGTCGGCTCTTCTCAAGACCACCTCCAGGTATCGATGACAAGCGTACCGCCGCCGGTATCGTCTCGGGAAGAAGGTATGGCTGACCACCCAAGATCTGTCCCTCCGGGTGAAGTCCTTCAAACTTTCCCCCTGGTTTATCGGCCCTTTCTCCATCTCCAAGATCATTAGCCCCTCTGCTGTTCGTCTTCTGTTGCCCCGTACCCTCCGTATACATCCCACTTTTCATGTGTCTAGGTTCAAACCCATGTCTCACAGCCCTTTGTCTCCTGTTTTTATACCTGTGTTCTCTGTTTGTCTGTTGCCAGTTCATTTAGTTTCGTCAAGCCTACCAGCGTTTTTTCCCCTTGCTCCTGTCATTTTCAAGTTCCTATTTTCTAGTTTTCCCAGTTTTTACCATTCTGCCTGCCCTGATCCTGAGCCTGCCGTTCTGTACTTTGTCACACCACCCTGGATTATTGACCTTTGCCTGCCCTGACCCTGAGACTGCCTGCCGTTCTGTACCTTCTGGACTCTGATCTGGATTACTGACCTCTGCCTGCCCTTGATCTGTTGTTTGCCTACACCTGTTTTTGTAATTGTCACGATCGTCAGGGAGAGACCAATGCGCAGCGTGTTGAACGAACATGTTTAGACTTTATTATCTATAGTGATAACAGAACAACAATGAACAAAACAATAAACGACTCGTAACGTCCAACGGTAACAACGACCGACACGGAACAAAAACCCACAAACACAAAGGGAAAAACATACAGTTTAAATATGGCTCCCAATCAGAGACAACCAGCCAACAGCTGACACTCGTTGCCTCTGATTGGGAGTCACTCAGGCAAACATAGAAATCAACAAACTAGAACCCCCAACATAGACATATAACACATAGATCTACACACCCTGGCTCAACATAACAGTGTCCCCAGAGCCAGGGCGTGACAGTACCCCCCCCCTAAAGGCGCGGACTCCGACCGCGTCAACCAAATACCACAGGGGAGGGACTGGGTGGGCACTCCGCCTAGGCGGCGGATCCGGCTCCGGGCCTGATCCCCGCTCCCTCTCCAAACCCCCAAAGTACCCCTGGTCCGGTCTGGCCCCGCTGGCCGGAGCTGGACTGCACACTGATGGAGCGGATTGCTCTAGCTCCGGCCTAAAACATCTGACCAGTGCCGAACCAGGCACCAGTGGAACAGACACGGGCCGTGCCGGACTGACGACGCCCACCACTGGCTTGGTGTGGAGAACAGGCACGGGCCGTGCTGGACTGACGACGCACACCACTGGCTTGGTGTGAGGAGCAGAAGCGGACCGAACCGGGCTGACGATGCGCACCCCTGACTTGGTGCGTGGAGCAGGAATGGACCGGACCGGGCTGACGATGCGCACCCCTGGCTTAGTGCATGGAGCAGCAACGGGCCGGACCGGGCTGACGATACGCACCCCTGGCTTGGTGCGTGGAGCAGGAACGGGCTGGACCGGGCTGACGACTCGCACCCCTGGCTTGGTGCGAGTGGCAGGAACAGGCCGGACCGGGCTGGCGACGCGCACCATAGGCTTGGTGCGGGGAGCAGGAGCGGGCTGAACCGGGCTGACGAAACGCACCACTGACTTGGTGCGGGGAGCAGGAACGAGCCGAGCCGGGCTGACGAAGCGCACCACTGACTTGGTGCGGGGAGCAGGAACGGGCCGAGCCGGGCTGACGAAGCGCACCACTGACTTGGTGCGGGGAGCAGGAACGGGCCGAGCCGGGCTGACGAAGCGCACCACTGACTTGGTGCGGGGAGCAGGGACGGGCCGAGCCGGGCTGACGACGCGCACCATTGGCCTGGTACGGGGAGCAGGAACAGGCCGGACCGTACTGGGGACACACACCACTGGTCCTACGCAGGGATCTGGAATGGGCCGGACCGGACTGGTAACACACCCCAGTACCTCTCGCCGTGCCTCTACACCTTCCATCCCCTCTTCGACCAGTGGCCCCCGTAACCTGGCGGCCTCCTCTGCCAACCCGCTGGGCCGCTCTGCCGCGGTCTCCTGCTGGCCCGTCGTCCACGGCGTTAGCCCCCCCCTAAACATTTTCTGGGGGTCTCTCTTCCCCGTGGGCCAGGCCTCTATATTTCTCGCCCAACTCTCGCTCTCCTGCTTCCAACTCCAGCCATTCTGCTCCTCCTTTGGCTTGACCCAGTCGAGACTCTTCCTCCACTGTTCCCAAGTCCACCCTCTCTGCTCCTCACTAGGCTTGACCCAGTCGAGGTTGCCACAGAGATCTGCTAGCGATCTCCCTGGTGATGGCTCCTGGACACGCTGCTTGGTCCAGTCTTGGTGGGTTTTTCTGTCACGATCGTCAGGGAGAGACCAATGCGCAGCGTGTTGAACTTACATGTTTAGACTTTATTATCTATAGTGATAACAGAACAACAATGAACAAAACAATAAACGACTCGTAACGTCCAACGGTAACAACGACCAACACGGAACAAAAACCCACAAACACAAAGGGAAAAACATACAGTTTAAATATGGCTCCCAATCAGAGACAACCAGCCAACAGCTGACACTCGTTGCCTCTGATTGGGAGTCACTCAGGCAAACATAGAAATCAACAAACTAGAACCCCCAACATAGACATATAACACATAGATCTACACACCCTGGCTCAACATAACAGTGTCCCCAGAGCCAGGGCGTGACAGTAATAAACTTTTGTTATTTCAACACTGTCTGCATCTGGGTCTTCCCCTGAAACGTAATAAGCTGACGACATCTCAGTAGTTGTATAAGCACTATCTGTATAGCGTCCCTGTTGTATCTGTATCTTTTCATACTGTTACTCATATTAAAATGGAAAGAGCATGCTTGGGGATATTTACTTGTTGCATAAAGGCCAATCACATTAGTTCAGCTCTTGATATACAATTGTGGACTGGAAACGTTGGGCCAGCTCATCATCCCATTTGATGTGGAGCTATAGACGGGATAATGCTAGAGGCATTTTGTGCCATCTGTTGTGGGAGACTGCCACCGCCTTACAAGGAGAATTATAACAAACTCTTTCCCAATAGGATTTCAGAGGTTTCATTTTCACTTTTCTTGAGCTTGGCTCAAATATGACGCACTGTAAGATTTGTGACAATGTTTTTTTGGAATGGTCATAACTTCAGCACCCTTGAAATATTTACTGGGTCGTACCTATTGTTTTAGTTGATTATTAGTTTGAAGAGAAGCTCTGCACTATCATTAGCTTATTACCCAGCATTTCTGCATTATACTAAGGCATTTCACCAAAAAAGCAAAGGAATGCCTTGACAAACTGATGGATCTCTATGGTTAACCTTACATGCTGCTGTCCATGGTGCTGCAACATTCAAAGGAAACACTTTCTGGTGAAATTGATTTCAGGGTTTGTTGAACTTGTGGGATATTGCCACAAGTACTTGGACATAAGGCCCACTCACTAAGATTCTTCATCATCCTCATCAAAACATAATACTCCTAGATCAAATAGCTTGAGGTGTAGATTGCAAATTGTAAGACTAAGATGTTTATCCTTCTTGTCTGAGCCAATTTACAGTCTCGGCATCCCACGACCCCTCCTCCTCTGCCTTGGATCATGTCATTAGGCAATGCCTGACAGATGGAAGGGCTCAGATAGCGGTTTACCTCATGTACTCTTAACATCTAATTCATGGAGCAGAAGGTTGTCATTGACCAGAAAACAAACACTGTTTTGCGTGCCATGACATTTGTTCACAAATACTTTCTATGCTAATTTCCTCAGTTTTAGATAATGAGATGTTGGTATGCTGAAGGTTTAGTTAGCATTCTATCCCAGATTGTGATAGATTTATTATCAGAGATTTTGAATAACACTCAAAATCGACTAATATTTCACAGTATCACCCCACCTATGTGTTAATTGGTTGTTTTAATTTTTACTCCACTTGACTTGTTAAAATTCTTACCGCTCAGGGTGGCGCTGGAGTTCAAGGAAAGTATTTAGTGGCAAGAGAACCTTTGGGTCTCTCTCTCTCTTCTCTCTCCCATACCGGCACATTTAGTACTAGCTCCGTCTTTCGGTCAACTGTCAGGAATAGAGAACAACATCTGTTTGGCACACTGAAGTATCATTCACCTCTTTTCTGTCTCCATGAGGACTGAAACCTGAGGTGTAAAAGCAGAGAAGGCGTCTACTGCTCGCTGGTAGACGCAGAGGGAAAACTTTGCAAGTGCTCTGGAGGAAGCGAGATTCGCCCGGTGCGGTGGACGGGCGTTGATCCCCTCTCCGGCCATAGCATCTTAACAAATTGTCGGAGCGTCAAAAGTGTAGGAATATCAATTCATTCATGCTTTCCCTTAATTTTGCCTGAGTCCGCACAGACGTTTCGTGGTTTACGGAGGAAACTTCTATTCTATTTTGAAGGCGTTGTAGGAAGGTAAGGTCGTTTCTTTTCCTTTTTTAGCACAATCGGTGGCCATGCAGCCTGTCGAAATGTAATATTCAGTAGGCTATATAGGCCTACGTCATTTCATGCAATGCATTTTCTTTGATGCATCCCTCGGCTAATATATTACTTTGATCACAGTGGGTGAACAAGGAGAACAAGGAGAACAATGTGCACAGAGAAGCCTAGTGAGAGGTTGTCAGCCCTTATGACACCTAAAGATACCTATTACTGACACGATAGGTCAGGTATCTACTGACACGATAGATATTACTGCACTGTCGGAGCTAGAAGCACAAGCATTTCGCTACACCCGCGATAACATCTGCTAAACACGTGTATGTGACAAATACAATTTGATTTGATTTGATTGGCAGTTGAGCAAAGTCTCCTAGATACACTGAATATTTATTTTCTCCCTCTCTTTTTTCTCAGTGACATTGCTCATTTTAAGGTACACTTGAATCTTCAAGTATCTCATTAAGTGTAGTGTGTTGTGAAACTCATTAAGGATACTTTTGCCTGAATCCTAGTCTTCTTTCTGTGAGATCAAGTTATAGCCTGTTTATAGCTGCTTTGATATTTTGTGAATTTGATATTGAATGAGCCTTACATTGATACAACCACTCCACAAGTAGCCTTCTGAACTGAAGGAAGTCACAATAACTATTTTCCTGAAATGGCAAGGCCATCCAACACACTATCACAGACACTTCAGTGGGTAATTGATTGAATTTCTTTTGTTTAAGAGGGTTCAGACAATTTAGATTCTAAAACACACACACAAACACATAGTCACTGCGTGACTATTGTATTGTACACGGCGTCGTACAAGGAGTGGAACTTTAGCTAAACAGACTGGTACCTAGGCTAGGGATTCTCTGGTTTGTCCTGAAATATTAATTTAATTGGGTTGTCTCTGCTTCTGATTATGGTTTGGTAAATTTGGTAAATGGCAAACAGGTATCTGCATCACAAATACTACAGTACGCTGAGCATGAGCTGGATGGAGGCAAGGCTGATTACAGAGATCAAAAGTGTTTCACTTGTGGGAGAAAGGTTGTCATTGTTTGACACATACAGTATTGTTGAGATTCAAGAAGCTAAGGGGGTCTCTCACATGTCACATCTAACCTTTATTTGAACAAGCACAATGTTGCAGATGTTTTACATAGCCATGGGCCCATGGCACAGTATACGAACATGTTATCATATGGTCGGCTAATTTAAACAGTCTGTTGCCCACAACATTTTAAAATATTTTCCTGCCAAAGCACATGTTAGATGAAAGATAATCTAGAAAGGAAATAAATTAAATGTTTTCATCGAGCCCCTTTAAAAAAATATGTGTGTGTGTGTGTGTGTGTGTGTGTGTGTGTCACTAATCTACTCCCTCTGTGGAGGAGATGTGGGCTTGTGTGACCGATGTTGATCTTGCATGGCACAACAGCCATGCAATGCGGAGTGCGTGAAGTTTGACATACTGTATATATACTGATCAAAAATATATACGCAACATGTAAAGTGTTGGTCCCATGTTTCATGAGCTGAAATAAAAGATCCCATTTGTTAAATATATAAAAGATCCCATATGAAGTTGGAATAATACTGTGAAATTGTGAAAATTATGATAATGCCCTTTTAGTGTAAGAGCTGTTTGAAAAGACCACCTGAAATTTCTGCCTGTTTTGGTGGGATGGAATTTTGGCCTGCCTGGTGACATCACCGGGTGGTAAATTAGTTAATAGACCAATAAGAAAGAGAGTTCCAAACTTCTCTGCCAGAAGCATACCAACCTGCATCCCATTGCTGGCTTGCCTCTGAAGCTAAGCAGGGTTGGTCCTGGATGGTACACCAGATGCTGCTGGAAGTGGTTTTGGAGGGACAGTAGGAGGCACTCTTTCCTCTGGTCTAAAAAAAGATCCCAATGCCCCAGGGCAGTGATTGGGGACATTGCCCTATGTAGGGTGCTGTCTTTTGGATGGGACGTTAAACAGGTGTCCTGATTCTCTGTGGTCACTAAAGATCCCATGGCACTTATCATAAGAGTAGGGGTGTTAACCAATGTTCTGTCTAAGCTGCCCCTTGGACTGACGCGCAGAATAAATATCAGCCCACGCAGAGAAGCACGAGATTGAACTTCACTCAACTTTCAAGAGTTTTCTCCTTTAGATAACACTATCAACGTTTTTCTCTATGGGAATTGTGATTGAATCAACACAATATTAGCCACTTTCAATGTAACATACAGAAACAAAACTAACAGTGCAATAGATTTTCTTGTAGGCAGAGCGCATTGGAGTAGGATTCTATTGCATTCACAGGCTCAACTCAGGCCCGTACTCTACACAGACCGGTGCACCATAACCAATCAGAGCTGCAGTAGGCCTATATGCAAATAGCCATTGCCATATTTAGATCTGTACCATTGACTTTGAATTGGACTTTGTTTACACCTGTCACGAACGTCGAAGGAGGAGGACCAAGGTGCAGCGTGAAATGCGAACATACTTTATTATCAATAGTGATAACACGAACGAAACAATAAACGATAACGTGACGTCCTAGGTCTAAACACAACCAACACGGAAACAAGATCCCACAACTACTGTGGGAAAACAGCCTGTCTAAATGTGGTTCCCAATCAGAGACAACCAGCCACAGCTGACACTCGTTGCCTCTGATTGAGAACCACTCTGGCCAACATAGAAATAGAACAACTAGAATATACAACATAGAACACAAACACATAGAATCTACACACCCTGGCTCAACATATAGAGTCCCCAGAGCCAGGGTGTGACAACACCATGAGCGGTCGCTAGTAGATGCACTTGTTTTGAGATCAGAGAGAGAGCTGCATGTAGCCACCTGTGCACATGTGTTCATATTATTTGCAAGTTATTAACCCAGTTATAGCTAATTTCGAGTCAACAATGGAGGAAGTGGCTGCTTCCTACAAGAGCACAAAATGTGTGCATTTCTAGCAATCTTTGAAAGACGAGTCAGGTAAAGAGCTTTTTTTATGTCTTAAAGGGGCAGTGTTGTATTTTGAGACGGTTCATGAATAAGCTAAGTAGCCAATAGGCAGAGGGGAGCATAATTTGTCTAATTCTCTGTAATAATGGTATGGGAATAATAATGCATTTTATTTTGTAACATGGTTTCTTGTATCAAACAACAACATTTTCAGTCATCTCCTTGTCTGAAGGACAACTGGATAAGCAGGTTAATGTCAACTCCAAAAGTCTCATGGAATGTAGGCCTACATTGAACACCACACATTGGCTGCTACTGTAGACTGAATGATGGAACAGCTATTGTTAAATGTTATGGGATGCATTTCTCTCCATTGTTTTTGATGGTAGGCCACTCTGGTAGGCCTACATTATGATCAAATAGCCACAGTAGCCTACTTGGCCACTGTTAAAAGTGTAACTTCAAGCGGGTACAGCCTCCGTGTTCACAGTAAACGCGCACTGGAAGTTGCACAGAATTTTCACAATGTTCAAGTTTGTGCTCAGCAGACCTGAAATTTGCTCAGTGCCGAAAATATTTTTGGAGGGAACATTGGTGCTAACCCCGGCTAAATTCCCAATCTGGCCCTCATACCATCATGGCCACCTAATCATCCTTAGCTTCCAATTGCCTCATTCCTCTCCCCTGTAACTATTCCCCAGGTCATTTCTGTAAATAAGAATGTGTTCTCAGTCAACTTACCTGGTAAATAAGGGTTAAAAAAAATAAAAATAACAGCTAGTTTTCAGTTTTCCTCAGGCCACTCCCAGACAGTTCTAGCAAAATTCTTGCTTGAGAAATTGCTCTTGCTAAGAAGTTATTTATGTTTCTTTTTGACCATTTTAATTTAAAACAATCACAGGAAGGAACTTGATTATTACCCAGAAAATATTTTATATTTAGATGAAAACGGCTGCATTGGGCATTTAATATCCATGGCAATAAAAAACAATTTGATCCAGGATGTACTGTAGTATGCCCCAACATGGCTATAGCTTAATTCAGTTCTACGCTCGCTCTTGGATTTAGAAACAAATTGCTCTGTACAGTAGAGAGCCCTGCGAAACCCATTGCAATGTATCTAAGAAGGTCTTGTGTAGCTCAGTTGGTAGAGCATGGTGCTTGCAACACCAGGGTTGTGGGTTCGATTCCCACAGGGGACCAGTATGAAAACAATAAAAAAAATTATGCACTTACTAACTGTAAATTGCTCTGGATAAGAGCGTCTGCAAAATGAGTAAAATGTGAATGTCTCAATGAAGTTAAAGGGAAATTTCACAATTTCTAGACTTCATATTCATCATCTCCAGCACCACCCCAACATCAACATATGTGAAAATTGCATGTTTCTATGTTTTGTAGTAAAAAAGATGGAGAAAGAATAGTGCTTCCAATGACATCATCAACCAATTAGTAGACAATTCCTAATCACAATTGGTCAAAATCACACGATGCACACCAATGATGTCATTGGAAACACTTATCGTCCTCTACCTTTTTACTACAAAACATAGAAACACACCATTTTCACATATGTTGATGTTGGGGTGGTGCTGGAGATTATTAATATGAAGTAAAAAAAAAAAAAAAAAGTTTCCCTTTTAATATTCAATACTCAACAATGTATATTGATTTGCCAACTCTATATTTACAGTTAGAACAGGTGCCTGCTCAATAAGAATAAGTATTGTTCCCTGCTTTATGTTTTTCTTCCAATAGGTTGGCATGGGAGGGGTGTAGTGGGCAAGATGTACAGTATATACACAACTAGCAAAGAGACCACATAGACAAACTCAATATCACATGTCCATATGGCAGGTGAAGTAATACTTTGCCCTCAGAATTAAAGTTTGTCAGACATTTTACTACCCC
This sequence comes from Coregonus lavaretus, assembly GCF_964263955.1. Classification (NCBI taxonomy): domain Eukaryota; kingdom Metazoa; phylum Chordata; class Actinopteri; order Salmoniformes; family Salmonidae; genus Coregonus; species Coregonus lavaretus. Next base: position 16,935,082 of record NC_140012.1, on the reverse strand, counting down.
AAGCTGAGTCTGTGGTCCACGACATCTGTTGTGTAGATCCTATTATATGCGTTATGCATTTCATCTTAATCCCACATGAATTGGAAAGACTGGCACCATGTTATTCTATACAATTAGCTGCTGCCAATCTTTCCGGTTCATCAGGGATTGAGATCCAAATGGGGGTCTCAGTTCAACTTTAGACTCTTTTTGAGGTTAGCTGTACTGTCAAGAAACGTTGATTTGGGACGGAGTATCCCTTTAGAGTACCATGGAGTGTGTGTCAGTCTAGGTGGTTGATAGGCAAAGAGAGAGTACATACTGCATAGCAAAGTGAGTCCCTCTGCAAAGTCTGACTGATTAATATCTCGTTAGTATATAGTCTAAAATCTGCCCCATATTGCTCTGCTCACAAGGTACCATGCTGTGCTGCGTAATCTCTAGCAAACTCTGCAAACCAAGGAACTACGTTGCACACATATGATGTTTGTAGTCTGTAAGAGCATAGACAGGCCAACAACAGTATCGCTACATACTTAGTGCCCAATAAAATATGCGTTGCGGAAAACACGAACAGAGTGGAATTGAACAATAGAAAATGTTTTATTGAACGGCCTCCTGAGTGGTGCAGCGGTCTAAGGCACTGCATCACAGTGCTTGAGGCGTCACTACAGACCCGGGTTCGTTCCCAGGCTGTGTCACAACCGGCAGTGACCGGGAGTCCCATAGGGCGGCGCACAATTGGCCCAGCGTCGTCCGGGTTAGGGGAGGGTTTTGCCGAGGGGGCTTTACTTGGCTCATCGCGCTCTTGCAACTCCTTGTGGCGGGCAGGGCGCCTGCAGGCTGACCTCGGTCGACAGTTGAACGGTGTTTCCTCCGACACATTGGTGGGGCTGGCTTCCGGGTTAAGCGGGCGGGTGTTAAGAAGCGCGGTTTGGCGAGTCATGTTTCGGAGGACGCATGAATCGACCTTCGCCTCTCCCGAGCCAGTTGGGGAGATGCAGCGATGAGACAAGATCGTAATTGCATCACAATTGGATATCACGAAATTGGGGGTAAAATATCTATATTTTTTAATTTAGGATATCAACTAAATGTATTGACCTTATTAGAAAATGTATTAATTTGCTCAAGTTAATCATAAGACATGAACAAAATGCATCAGTGATTCACTTTTCCTGCAACTTTCTGAAACGGAACAGGAATGCCCCTGTCTGTGTGTGCGATGCGCGCATATGTCTACACTTTGTGTAGCCATTAGATATTATGCTAATGTTGGTAGCCTTCTTCTCTGGTAGAGATGGAACGGCTTTCCCAAAAACCTTCTAAATTAAATGTTAACTACAAAGTAGCCTATGCCTACCTTGCAGAATGATATCATGATTACTTGCATATATCCAGTGGCCATTTGTTTTGCAAACTCAACAATCACATGAAACTACAGAAACATCTCTAACCAAACAATGGTCTCTTGCTGGTGCACACTTGCATTAAAGGGTAAGTACACCCAAAAATCAAAATGTCTTACATTTTTCCCAGACCTCAAAAGTGGTCTCCTGTTGTGGTTTAAGCGTTTTTGTGGAATTAGAACATCCAATGTCGTTGTTTCTATTAAAAAGTGTGATTTTGAGCGTGAAAATCTGAAAAAAATGGGAAAATGGAAACCTGGAAAAACAAAACGGAGTAAACGGAATTTGTGAAAAAACGGAATCAGGTAAAAAATACAACTGATTTTATAGGGCCCTACATACTGTAGCCTACACATACTCAGACTCTCTCTCTTTCTCTCTCACACACACATACACACACACACACTGTACAATGCCTGTTGTTCTTGTATCAACATTGTTGAATCTACTGAAGTGATCTCTGTTGAGGATTTGTAATTGAGATTTTTGTGGATTTTGAAAGTAAATATTTAATGAATTTATTTGGGTGGTATCTTCTAACAGCTTGCAATGGTGATTGTGTCAAAGGCAAGACATGAAAGCTGTGATGTATTTCGAAACAAGTTTCCTTTTTATCTCAAACTGCACTCTGTAAGCCTACCTTTTGACTTCTGATGTATGGTGCACAAATGTAGTGACTGCTACTCAATCATAGAGATGAGATAGGAATACAACAAGCACAGATCCTATCTTGTTCTCTCCATCTTCTACCTTATTTGGCCATACAATGACCTTAGATATGGCAATTTGTTAAACATTCGTGAGGTGGACGTCTTTCTTGGCTAGATGATTATGTGATTATCAAACTTTGCATTAGCTCTGATTGCACACGGATGTTGTTTAGGTAATGTTTTAATTGAAAACATTTGCATCAATTGAAGGCCTTCAATGATTGTGGAACGAGGGGAATTGCTTCCTTATATTCATTCATTTGTTTTAAATTATTTCATTGATTAACATCGTCAGAATGAAAATAAATATTTAATTACCGAGAGTCAAGCCAATTAATGTTGTTGCTGCATTTGGTGTGTCTCAGTCACAAATCACCCATGGATTTAATTAACAATTCCAGGGTATGCCAACAAAGCACAATCGTCACCCTAGTTTCCCCTCCGTGTCACTCGCCGGCTCCTTTCCAATGCCCAAGAGGGATGTTGAAGGTAATCTATTGGAGAATGGAATTCTCCATAACCATGTTGTGCCCCACGACTGTGTCCCAGCAGGCACCTTCTGATAGGCTAATCCAATCACTGCAATGCATTTCAATCTCGCCTGGTGATACTGTATTCCATCCCCGATGCACCCGGGCTAGGCTCACTAACCATTCTAGTTAGCTGTGTTCTTGACCTTTTAAACTGGTCCTCAAAGTTGCTCACAAGTGTTGAATCTCGCTCTCAAGGGCTGGCAGCGTCACTGATAACATTTAAGATGTGCCCTATACTTTAATTTGTTTCCAGTCTTGAACAGAGTTTTATGCGGTTGCATTTGGACTCGCAATTATTTGGAGGATTAGAACATGAAGAATGCAAGATAAATGCATCTCATTACAATCATACTTACATTTTTGAAGGCTCAAAAGATGCTGAAATCCATAACAGATCAATGCTTAATCCATAAATGCTGCTGGTTTGACTACTAAATGACCATAAGAGAACTCATACAGAATGATGTCTTCATCATTACAGGTGCAGGGAGGGCCAAGAAGATAGAGGCTTTTATTGTCTTATCGCTCCCAGATCTAGAGCCACGTTTCTGTTTTTCATTACATACGTAGGATCTTAATTTGATCACTATGTTGTTGCTGAGATTTTTCCAGCAGCCCAGGAAATGCAGATGAACTTTTCCTGTAGTGTACTTTTGTCCAGCTAATAGCCTAAGCACTGATCAAGCAACATTATGTACTAATTGTTCATATCCTGTTGCTGCAGGATTATTCTGCTGCGACAATATGGGTCAAATTAAGATCCTACAACTGTGCTTTCTTTTTTTCCTCCGGCTTGGTTAATAAATGTGCATGGCAGGTTGTGTTTTTCTTATGTGCACTGTATTAAAAAGCATTTCATTTCAAGAGTGGTTGTTATTTCAATGGAGATGATCAAGTTCAGGAATGGCCGTGGGAGAAAATCAGGGTGTAAGGACAAAATCAGAGTGCTTTAATTTATAAATGGTGAAATGGAAAAGTGTGTAGGGGTGGGTGGTGCTAGAATATTCCTAATGTCAAGGCATTGTCACTGTGTTCCAATTTAAGTGCAGGGAGGCTTGACTGAGAAGATCGCCACTACTTTATTGCATCTTTGAGGAAAAAAGTGTCTTAACTGCTCTTTCAGGAAATGTGTTTTCCACTAACACTGGGTGTCGAAGACGTTTAGTGCAAGGCCTCCTTAGCTTACCGACTCTGACTTCTACTACTACTAGTACTACCACCACTACCACTACCACTAATACCATTGCTACTGTTCCTCTACCCCTAGCTACCAGTACTCTTACTAAAACTGATCAGAGCTCAACCAAATTTACATTAAAGGCGTCTATCAGACCAGTTTAGGACCTCAGTTTTGTTCTAGGATTATATAAATGACTGATGACCGTTTTGAAATCTGTTCAGGAGGCACATGAAGAGTTTCGATGCGGTCAAGCTGACAGTACCAAACATATTTATCTGGTGATTTAATATATTTAGCATGGTGTTAATAATACAGTAGGTTACCAATAATTCATGTCTATCATTAATAATGATAAAGTATTAATAAGTGTGAATCACTTCTCAAAAATATCTCTTCAGACTCCTCATATCCCTTCTTCAGCTGAGTAAGAGTAAAATACCGTAGGCCTAGGAGTTGAGCCAAAGCGAGGTAGATAGATAGATACAGATAAATATAGTATTTATCTACTGGTTGACGCCATATCTCTCACTTTGGCATCCAACTGTCAGAGGCAGTCCAAACAGGCTAGTCTTTTGGAAACAGTCAACATATTGTAGTCAAGAACATTTGGATAACTCCTTCAGGTCTAAGTCATACTTTTTTAAATAAAAGCAGTCCTCTATGACATTGTGTTGTGATATTTCTCTGTGCGCATTCTATACACTTGAACATCCTGTTTCATGAAGCAAGCTGGGAAATAGACACAGGATTAGTCAAGGTTTTTGGCCACTCTCTAGCATCAAGGGGACAACATATAAGCATTGTGCTAGCAAGATTGACACAGTAACAAAAATGATACCACCCAGATAGTTACAGTACATATTCTCATGGTGGATACAGGGTCAGAGGTGGAAATTGCATCATACATAATTTGGGTTCATTCCTACAAGTAGTCTTGTCAACATTTTAGTTCTACTTAATCTCAAAGCAAGAAACATCCAGGAAGAAATGTGATGGGCAGTACTAGGCTACATGAGAAAGAGGAAAGAGCAGGATGAGGAGACAGAGTGTCTAATGAATACAGAGCATGGGGCTGTTAGGGGGGCTTACGGATCCAGCAATGTCTTGGAACTCTTGTCAATGCCACTTTGAAGTTAATGGATGACATGCAATTAAAAGTCTGGGCAAAAAATTAAATCTTATCCATTTGAATAGGGAATCTGTGGTTGCAGGATTAAGTGTTTTACCCTTTAATAAGAGCATGCCTTTTCCTAAAACTCCACACAGGATTGTAGAGAATTAGTGGATATTTATAGGTAGAAATGCACTCTTCTGACTGCCTTTTTTAGGTTTTTAATTCGACTTAATTTGAGGAAAGTAGCGTTCATAAACCTTCTTCATGAGGAAATGGCTGGGTTGAATACCTGTACCTAATCATGGATTTAAGACAAGCTCTCTTAAACAACTGCCTGAGGCTCCACGGTGTGTTTTAAATAATTCTGTGTGAACTCAGGGCTAGTGTAGAGAGACATTTACGGCTAGCGGCTGGATACATTTGACTGTTAGTGTTCAGCCTAACAGTTTTGGGTCTGGAATATCCATCTGGAAGAGTTGCCAGGTTGGGTCCTGACAACCAATTTAAACATGGGTGTGGTGTGGGGCTATTATTCCAGAATTTAGGCACAGCTAGATATGGGGTATGAGGGACTAACATCTCTCTAAGCACTTGTCACATCTACAAAACAGTTCTCATTGAGACATGCTTCTGTCTCTAAAGACGTTGCTCCTGCATTGTTCTCCACCAAAGAACATTAGTTCCTTGCCCTCCAGGAATCTGTCATCATCCCACTGGTTATAGAGATGTTTATTTAAGATATTAACATATGGTTGAATTCATCTATAAAGACATCAACTCCCCCTATGAAATGTTTCATCAGCCTGTGGTACTCCTTGGGCACATGAAGGTTACTATTGAACATGATTTGCTTGGTAATTACTCACTATAAACTACTGGGCTATGTCCTCCTTTCTTTGTCCTCATTGCATCACATTTTGAAAATAAGGCCCTCTTGTTATTGCCCTGGGATTGCTGGGCACCATCATTAGAGAGGAGGGAGATATTCCACCACTCTCTTATTTAGTGATCCTTGTGGGACGTCCTCAGCATGGTAATCACTATTGCCCTGGTTTTGGCAATGAACCTTCAGCGTAAGTGCAACATTCATATTCATATTGTTCTTTTTGAATTAAGATTGATTTATTTCAACGTGTTTTCAATGTATTTTGTTTCTGTATGAACATCAGTTGCTAAGAACAATTCAGTCATATCCCAAAACACTTTCAGTGCAAAAAAAGTAAAAGAGAAGAAAGCACAGGTCTGCACATAGACTTTAGCCCCCCTGCTTCTCTAGAGTGACATTTCATTTATAAAACCAACAGGAAAACATTGTCGGTAGTTCAAGTGCCAAGGCTTTGAGCATAAAAACCTGTGAAGGAGTAGTATGATGAGCATGCACTGAGTGAACCGTGTGCATTAATACATTCCATAGGGAAGGGCACCGGCTGATTTATTAAACCTAAATAGGATACATGCTTGTTTGAACACCGCAAATGACTTATGGAATGCTATGACAGGCCTGGTATAAGTGTGACAAAGGAAGTTAAAAGAATACCATACATTATTTGTCACTGGGTGGAAATGATGGGCCAATTCAGTGCTTGGAACTCCATCTCGTCTCACAAATGGCTAGCATTTATATCTCGACAGAGAAGTTGACTGTGCTAAGTGAGGTGACAAGCTAGCTTGACAATGTTAGACTGGCTTTGTTTTATAGCCTGCTGTGTGTACAGCACTGCTACTGCAGATCCACTCCTAACCGTCTGACATGAACACACACATAATTTGATGTCATAAAATAAGAGATGTCACATTTTCAATACCTGGATTTAGTCCTTTATTTTTGGTGAAAAATCTGTATTACTGTGCCTCAGTCAAATAGTTACCTTTGATACTTGTAGTTCCAACCTGGGATCACACTAACTTTGAAGTGATGTTTGTTAGATTTCTGTGTTTTAGTGGTCTGTCTGTATACAGCAACATGTGGTTGGACATGATGTCATCACTTTTACTTCAACCTTGTAAGTTTGTAAGCATAGGCAGTGCCCAGGAGTCTGTAAAACTTTTTAGGGCGGTAGACAACATGTTGACTCTTTTAGATACACATTTACAGTAAAGAAAAAATATCTCTACAGAAATCATTCAGCCTATTGTGATTGTCATTAGGTCTCAGGTTCAGGTGTCAATAGAAACACAACCGTCTAACAAAGCACATTCACACATTTTTCCAGAATCCTTGAATGTATTCATGAATGTATTCAATGGTAAATATTTGCTTTTTGTTTGTGATTGTTGTTAGAATTTATCAGGTTCATATGTCAATAGAAACACAACCATAGGCTATAACAAAGCACATTCACTCTGTCTCGGCGAGAATATATATATGCATCTGCCATAGTAACCCGGAGAGAAAGCAGTTTTATTTTTCTTTAAATGTGAAACATTGTCAGAATTGACCCAGCCGTCTATTATTTTAATCATTATGGTTCATTATCCTTGTAGTCTCCATAGGCAGACGGGTTTTCTCCCACATTAACAATGTTCCGACATGCACATCTGCACAGATACAAGCATCGGTTGGCATAGGTGGAAATGGATTAGCAAAATCTGTCCAGAGTCTAATCTGTTTGTGCCCTGGTGTAAATATCTGCACTGGACACAAAATATAGTGTATTTAGTAGTTTACATGCACCATGACAGCTAACGTTGGTGTTACAAGCGTTCAACCACTGATTGGCTGTAGCTATAATTAGTTTAGCTATCTGCGTCCGCATTGTGTTCTCTGTCATGTTTTCGAGGGGATTCTTTTTTCAAGGGCACAATTCCTGCTCATATCTTAAGCCCAAATCCGTGATTTATTGGGAGAGTTGTCTGTTGGAAGAGCACCTTCCCTGGAAGATTTTTTTCAACCCTTTCGAAGTTGCCAAGACAATCCCCCATGTCCCCATTTCCGAGACTAGTATCTTTGGCCATGGTTCCGTGGAGGATGATACTGTGCTTCCTGGAGTGAAAGTATTCCAATATTCAGCTAAAAAAGGCCAGCAGGCATCCACACAAACACTGTCCTCTGCTCAATGTAAACAATGCACTGTCAATCAGAGGAGATACATAATAAGAGCTGTCGAGTTCCCATAGTTTGCCAAGCTTAGGACCTTGTAATGGATAGAAAATATTGCCTCCAACATGAGCAGTTGAGAGTCGATATCAGAACCAAATAGTAGTCCTTTTTGGATATTGTTGGATTTGTAAATGGACTTCAGCATGCTTTACATAATTACCCCTGATCTTTGCTTTACTGTTATCCATTATTTTAAAGCATGCTTGTATGCCATTTCTAAGTTGCATACACTTTTATGTTAAATAGAGCTATCTGTCTCAGCAAGAAGAAAAGTATAATCACCCATGTTTTATTAATGGGTTTTTCTCTTCTAATGCTTCTTTAAAAAGTTGCTTTGTTAAGATGAGGATTCTCTATCTCCAGGGTCATCAGTAACTTAGCTGGCTTTGCACCTCGGCAGTGTGTCTGCAATGCCCCAGTAGAAAGCAGCATGAATGACGATCACTTGATGAATCATGACCCCTCTTTCGGAATGAAGGTCTTTGCACTTCTGAAGGGCAACTTTGAATCCCACAGTGTGGTGGTGCTACTGTCTCTATATCACAGGGAAACAAGGTCAAGCTGACAGCAAAGGGAGTAGAATATTCTTATAGAATCTCATAGCCTTCCTCTGAATGTGAAACTGCTTTCAGAATGGTATCTCAATCAATACATTGTCTCGGAATATATTATAGTCTCAATTAGCATTAAGTGGTATAACACTTTCAGAATTGTTATGCTGTTATAAACTGCAGATATAAAACATTATTTCAGTTAACAAACATAAGATCACTCTGTTTAAAAATAAGTGAAAATGCATTATTCTGTGCTAATTTATCTATTCAGAAATGAACAGGGCATTTTCTTATTCTATTCAGTAGGACTTGAACTCATTGAGTTAAAAAACCTTTTCCTACATGAATGTGCACCCACTCCATATCAGCTGCTTCTCATAAGGTCCCTCATTATTGGCCCTTCTCTGTTCCCCAGCTTTCTGATTAGAACCACAGACAGGTAGCTGTCAATCGGGCTACGTAGATCAGAGCAGAAGCTATGCAAACACCATGTAATTGGTTTTATTAATCAAATATAACTGAGGACAAGTACTCATGCTGGATGTGAAGGCTTTTTTATTTACAGAGAATATCCAGCGTCTTCCTCCTTTGATCTGTGAATTGCTAGCAACGCTTGATTTCCCCTGAATGGGAACCAGTCGGCAACACTGTCCTCTCTCATTGCAGTGTCTTCTCCTAGTGCACTGGGTAATGTAACAACATGATTTCCTGCCCTAAGAAACCTACATATAAGCCCCCTCTAGAATGTAATATATATATATATATATATATTGCTTTCCAGTACTTTCTCCATCTGAAAAAAATTAATGTATTTTCATGTTGACACTGTTAGTTATTTGGGGAGTAAGTGTAGAAATGCACTTTGGTGTGTCGAAGTGTTCACTTCAACTCAGTTGGTGTGTATCATCGTGGGAATCTCTGCTCTTTTGAAAAGGTATTGAGACATTTTGAGAAAGCACATCATTTTGCCAATACAAGTTTTATTTTCAGTGATGGTAAAATAGCAGGTGGTCCAGGTACCACAGAAGGCAGTTTATATTTGAGTGTAAATTCAGTCAGTACTCTGTACCACACACCTGTCAGATCATCAGTTGACCTTTGTTTTCAGAAGCCAGCTTCTGCCCCTATATATCGTCCATCTATAGTAGCCACCCACTTGGACCATGAAGAGCGATTGATCTGTACAAATGTATAGTAAGACTGCTATTAAAAGCCTCAATCTTTGAATGGTTGCCAGGTGACCTATTTCCACTTTTTAATATAAAAAGAAAACACAGCTCATGCCTCAGAAGGCTGAATGGCATTTTGTAGACTGTAGTGTTGGTATTAGCTCAGTCTTGTTGAGTAATCGAAGGGAGATGGTAGCAGAACACAAACTGAAGGGCCCATGGTGCACGCTAGATGAATGCCTGCAGTCTCCAGAGAGGGGGAGATTGCTGTTGTCTTTTTGAAGGATGAGCAAGTTTTTAGCACGCTCAGTTCAATTTTGTTCACTCACAGTCTAAATGTAGAAGTTATCTTTCCAGAAATGGTGAATTGAGAGTTTTGGTATAAGTGTTCTAGCTTTTAAATATGTTTGTTCCCCAAAAATGTGAATATGAACAAAATGTAGTTCAGAAAATGTAAAGTGTAAACGATTGGCTGATGACGGACAGCAACAAGGTGGCATGTTGAACGGCTTGTATGAGGAGATAGCCCATGCATTGTCAAAGTTGTTTGTAGAGAATTAGTTGCACTTTGACTATAAAATTAGTCTATTGGTCCCTGGACTGCTGTAATGGTTAATTCTGTGTTGTAGATGAGTATGAAAGATTAAGTCTCTGTCGTCCCCAGACTGTCAGGTCTCAGTATAAACGGAGACAGATCGATAGGATTATGCCCCTGCAAGAAAGCTAAGAAGGCTTAACCTTTAAATTGATCATTGATTCCCCCCTTTTCATTTGAGTCGTTATTAGAAATGTATGTCCCATTCAGTTTTAAACCATATTGCTAATGTCTGCAAATGTCATAGGGGGGAGTAGTCAAGAGAATCTAATGTTGGGTTTAATATCTGGATCGCTTTATTGCTTATCTGGTTAAGAGTGTTCTTGTCTCAGAGGGTTGATAATGTCATGCATGTGCTCGGAGTTATGGCTTGATACGACTTGTCCAAACTTCTATAGGAACATGTGGATGGTTAGCTATGACCTTGAAACCTTGACCTCAAATAATGGGCAGCAGGTAGCCTAGTGTTTAGAGTGTTTGGCCAGTTACCGAAAAGTTGTTGGTTCAAATACCCGAGCCGACAAGGTGTACAATCTATCGATGTGCCCTTGAGCAAGGCACTTAACCCTAATTTGCTCCAGGGGCGCCGTACTACTATGGCTGACCCTCTAAAACAACACATTTCACTGCACCTATCCGGTGTACAGTGCCTTCAGAAAACATTCATACCCCTTGACTTATTCCACATTTTGTTGTGTTACAGCCTGAATTCCAAATGGATTAAATAAATACAAATTCTCAACCATCTACACGCAATACCCCATAACGACAAAGTGAAAACATGTTTTCAGAAATGTTTGCAAATGTATTCAAAATGAAATACAGAAATAACTAATTTACCTAATTATTCACACCCCTGAGTCAATACTTTGTAGAAGCACCTTTGGCAGCGATTACAGCTGTGAGTCTTTCTGTGTAAGTCTCTAAGAGCTTTCCACACCTGGATTGTGCAACATTTGCACATTATTATTTTCAAAATACTTCAAGCTCTGTCAAATTGGAACATTCACTGTCTTCTTGGTAAGCAACTCCAGTGTAAATTTGGCCATGTGTTTTAGGTTATTGTCCTGCTGAAAGGTGAATTCATCTCCCAGTGTCTGGTGGAAAGCAGACTGAACCAGGTTTTCCTCAAGGATTTTGCCTGTGCTTAGCTCCATTCCGTTTCTTTTTTATCCTGAAAAACGTCCCAGTCCTTGAATTTGCCCCAAACATAACACGTTGTATTCAGGACAAAAAGTGAATTGCTTTACCACATTTTTTGTGGTATTACTTTAGTGCCTTGTTGCAAACAGGATGCATGTTTTGGAATATTTTTATTCTGTACAGGCTTCTTTCTTTTCACTCTGTAAATTAGGTTAGTATTGTGGAGTAACTACAATGTTGTGATCCATTCTCAGTTGTCTCCTATCAAAACAATTAAACTCTGTAACTGTTTTAAAGTCAATATTGGCCTCATGGTGAAATCCCTGAGCAGTTTCCTTTCTCTCTGACAACTGAGTTAGGAAGGACACCTGTATCTTTTTAGTGACTGAGTGTATTGATACACCATCCAAAGTGTAATTAGTAACTTCACCATGCTCCATGAAATTCAATGTCTGTTTTTTTTACCCATCTACCAATAAGTGCCCTTCTTTGAGAGGCATTGGAAAATCTCCTTGGTCATTGTTGTTGAATCTATGTTTGAAATTCACTGCTCGACTGAGGGACCTTAAAGATAATTGTATGTGTGGGGTACAGAGATGAGATAGTCATTCAAAAAGCATGTTAAACACTATTATTGCACACAGAGTGAGCCCATGCAACTTATTATGTGACATGTTAAGCAACTCTTTACTCCTGAACTTATTTAGCCTTATTTAGAGGTTGAATACTTTTTGACTCAAGACATTTCAGCTTTCATTTTTAATTAATTTGTAAACATTTCTAAAACCACAATTCCACTTGGACATTATGGGGTATTGTGTGTAGGCCAGTGACAACATTTTTCAATTTAATACATTTTAAATGCAGGCTATAACACAACAAAATGTGGAAAGAATCAAGGGGTGTGAATACTTTCTGAAGGAACTGTATGCGAATACAACATCTTTTTGGTATTTTTTTTTTTTACAGTTTTGCCTGCTCGTACAATAAAGCAATGTTCTAATGGTCTGTACACTGTAGCTTTTGTTTATTGTACAGTAGTAAAATTTGCTCCAAATGAGATCCCAGTGGATTTCTGTGGCTTTCCAAATGGAGTCAATCAATAAGATGTCTAGCGGCTTAACACTAAAGCCAAGCATGTAATAAAAAGAAAATACATATTGTCATTCATATCTACAGTAGACCTACAGTAACCCAACCCAAATGTCTTCTCCCTTTGACTTTTGTTCCGGTTCCAGCTGCCACACATTACCTGCGTTTACAAACGCAGCCCAATTCTAGGGCTGGGCAATATGGCCAAATATCATATCAGGGTATTTTAAATAAAATGGACTGTTTGACGGTATTTGATGTTTATAAATGATAAAAGTTCTACATTTTCTTTATGAGTAGTGCGTGACCCTAGGGTGGCAACACATACATTCTAAGTGATTTCAATGGGTCTTTCTCCATTCTGATTGTTTTATACTGTTCAATTCAACATCAACCCAAAATAATTGTCAGCATTTTCATCGATTTCTGCATTTCCTTCACCAATTTGAGATCATTTCCACACTGCCACGTAGGGCTACACTATATGGGCAAACAATCTAGGCCTTATTTTTAACCAAATGTTGCAATTGTGATTTGACTTGCGATTTAGAGCAAAACACTTGGGTGAACTGTTGGAATCATGGAAATAGAATGATTATTCTAATTCTATAGTTAGAATATAATAGTGGGCACTTTGAATACAGTGTTGTTTGACATGACAACGAATGAAAATGCCAGGGAGGAGTCATTGTGACAGGATAGGAACCAAAGTGTTTCCTAGGGGACCCTATAATCTTTGGCTACATTTAATGTTTTCTCTTAGCTACTTCATGTAGCTAACATATTCCTCTTTGATTTAGAAGATACTGTTGCACAAACAACATGCTGATTTATGTCTACACCATCACTGGGATTATGAGGCTGTATAGCTAATTACGTTTGCTCTGACTCAGTACATGTATTAGCTAGCTAGCCAGCTAACTAGCGATTAGCATTAGCGTCTAACAAGATGTAGGCCCAACTTGCTAAGAAAATACAAAACTATCTGTTTGCAGATTTAAGAAACACAAACGAATTGTGTAATTATAGAACACTAGTGGATTTATATTAAGAAGCAAAGTAAAAACAGCGTCGTTGTCATCAACATTGTTGCATGTGCTGCATTGACCATGCAGACAACGCAAGTGTCTCGTGGTCGAGGAACAACAAATGTGCTCCTTGAGTGACAGGGAGCGGTGCTAGGTCTGTGTGGAAAGCGGCATGGAGAGAGCAGAGAGCGATGACTCAAGTAGCGAAGTAAACTATGAAAATCGATGTTACACATGGTGTATTCCATTTAACAAACCAAACGATCAAATACCGTTATAGAAGGTAAAGTAAAAACCCAAACCGGTCCGTGCATCAATACCGGTACATCGTAAAATATGGTATACCGCCCAAACCTACCCAATTCTGATCTTATTTTCATTAATTGTTGTGATTGGTCAATGGGCCAATTAGTGGAAAAAATATCAGAATTGGCCTGCCTGTGTAAACGCAGCCTTTGACAGTTAATTAAAACTAAGGCAAACATGGGTTTCAGGTTCATACAGACTATAGGTCTTCATTATCTCCCCACAGCAGGCATTAACCCTGAAGGGGAGGAGAAATTGTTGCCCAATGCCCATCGTTATCAGCTGGTTTCCCGCACATTTCTTCTGACATAAAAATATATATCCTTCTTAATAGGATGGAGGTGTGACATTTGAGAAACCAGTGAAAAGTCACATTTCTAGTCAATCATTGCTTGGGAGGGTTGAGGGGGTTGTCATGGGTACCATTATTGTTACACTGCAATGTTCAAAACAGCAATGATTGTCTTCATCTATGGGACTTATATGTTTGTCTTTATCTATAGGACTTTGTCATTACATTATAGGGAATGCATATAGCGCTTTTAATCAGCTGTCAGTTTTGGCCTCTAGATGTTTGATTAACAACCAACAATCCTCTAACCATCCATCACTACATATGTAGGATCTTAATTTGATCACCCTGGTGCAGGAGAACGTTCCTGCAATGCAGGACATTTAAAACTTGTAGTGTATTTGCGGTTTAAAAAAGCTTCTGAAGCTTGTAATTTCCACTTTGAAATTTCAGACTTGATTCCCTTACAAAAAATGTATCAACCCCTACAAAAATATCCATTCATTATAATCCACATAATAATTCACATTTTCATTTGCTGCAGGATTATTTGTAGCTCAGAATTCTGAGATATATATACAGTGGGGAGAACAAGTATTTGATACACTGCCGATTTTGCAGGTTTTCCTACTTACAAAGCATGTAGAGGTCTGTAATTTTTATCATAGGTACACTTCAACTGTGAGAGACGGAATCTAAAACAAAAATCCAGAAAATCACATTGTATGATTTTTAAGTAATTAATTTGCATTTTATTGCATGACATAAGTATTTGATCACCTACCAACCAGTAAGAATTCCGGCTCTCACAGACCTGTTAGTTTTTCTTTAAGAAGCCCTCCTGTTCTCCACTCATTACCTGTATTAACTGCACCTGTTTGAACTCATTACCTGTATAAAAGACACCTGTCCACACACTCAATCAAACAGACTCCAACCTCTCCACAATGGCCAAGACCAGAGAGCTGTGTAAGGACATCAGGGATAAAATTGTAGACCTGCACAAGGCTGGGATGGGCTACAGGACAATAGGCAAGCAGCTTGGTGAGAAGGCAACAACTGTTGGCGCAATTATTAGAAAATGGAAGAAGTTCAAGATGACGGTCAATCACCCTCGGTCTGGGGCTCCATGCAAGATCTCACCTCGTGGGGCATCAATGATCATGAGGAAGGTGAGGGATCAGCCCAGAACTACACGGCAGGACCTGGTCAATGACCTGAAGAGAGCTGGGACCACAGTCTCAAAGAAAACCATTAGTAACACACTGCGCCGTCATGGATTAAAATCCTGCAGCGCACGCAAGGTCCCCCTGCTCAAGCCAGCGCATGTCCAGGCCCATCTGAAGTTAGCCAATGACCATCTGGATGATCCAGAGGAGGAATGGGAGAAGGTCATGTGGTCTGATGAGACAAAAATTGAGCTTTTTGGTCTAAACTCCACTCGCCGTGTTTGGAGGAAAAAGAAGGATGAGTACAACCCCAAGAACACCATCCCAACCGTGAAGCATGGAGGTGGAAACATCATTCTTTGGGGATGCTTTTCTGCAAAGGGGACAGGACGACTGCACCGTATTGAGGGGAGGATGGATGGGGCCATGCATCGCGAGATCTTGGCCAACAACCTCCTTCCCTCAGTAAGAGCATTGAAGATGGGTCGTGGCTGGGTCTTCCAGCATGACAACGACCCGAAACACACAGCCAGGGCAACTAAGGAGTGGCTCCGTAATAAGCATCTCAAGGTCCTGGAGTGGCCTAGCCAGTCTCCAGACCTGAACCCAATAGAAAATCTTTGGAGGGACCTGAAAGTCCGTATTGCCCAGCGACAGCCCCAAAACCTGAAGGATCTGGAGAAGGTCTGTATGGAGGAGTGGGCCAAAATCCCTGCTGCAGTGTGTGCAAACCTGGTCAAGACCTACAGGAAACATATGATCTCTGTAATTGCAAACAAAGGTTTCTGTACCAAATATTAAGTTCTGCTTTTCTGATGTATCAAATACTTATGTAATGCAATTAAAATGCAAATTAATTTCTTTAAAATCATACAATGTGATTTTCTGGATTTTTGTTTTAGATTCCGTCTCTCACAGTTGAAGTGTACCTATGATAAAAATTACAGACCTCTACATGCTTTGTAAGTAGGAAAACCTGCAAAATCGGCAGTGTATCAAATACTTGTTCTCCCCACTGTACATATATATTTTTATCATTTGTGAACGTATTATAATCGACAGAGAACCTTTCATAAAATATTTGCTCAAAACCATAAGAAACGTATCTCTTGCAGGTGCTGGTATTGTGGCCAAGAGGAAAGATATGCTTTTTGATCAAGAAGAAACAACCTAGGTAAGTCTTGATCTTCCTTGTTTCTTGTTTTACCATCTGAATATAATTATTGATGCCAGCCTTGCCAGGGGTTATGCCAGGGGTTCCCAAACTTTTTTGGCCCCATTTTGTATCTGAAAATTCTCGCAACCCCAACCATGTGAAAAAAATGATGTAATTAACAGCCAATGTTTACTTTTTTAATTGAGCTATGACAGTCAATTGCGAAACATTCTAACAGCGTTTCTGATTGTATTCTCAACCAACCATCATACTGTATACATTTAATGTGGGGCTATGACATTTAATTGCAAATTAGTTTGACAGAATGTATCTTATCTCAACACCACTAATGAGATGGGTGTGCTTGATGCATGTCTCGTCGGAGCTTCTCAGAGTCAGTGCGCACCTCATCTCTCCTGTCACATCCAACCTCGATCAATATATATTTTTAATGCAGACGGGAGCACTGAATCAGTGTACGATGAGTTTTAATACTCGGAGGGAGACGGCACAGTATTCCCTTTTAGTCAGTAACTCCTCCATAGTGACCCGTGAATGCGTTGTCTGCAGCATTCGGTCACTTGACAGCTTGATCAGCTGTTCGATTTTACTTACCGGCATGTCAACTGAGCCAGGATCACAGTCAAACGGATTTGGTCAATCATCTGTCAAATTTGTTGGTATTTCCCCTGCATTCCTGCGTTCAGTTCGTTCAGTTTCCCAAATAAGTCTGTTACATAGGCAAAGAGACATTTTCTTTTCATTACACAGAAAGTCAACAAAGTCAATTTTTTACATCCATTGCGAATGACAACAGTTCCTCTCTCAATTCAAAACATCTTTCCAAAACTCCCCCTCAATAACCACCAAGCCTCGTTGTGAAATTGAACATTGTCATGCTCTGATCCCATATCTCCACATAGTTTTGTGAACAGGCATGCGCAATGTAGTTTACAATCAAAGTTACCTGCTGCATTTCTCAGAGTTCTGCACTCAGCTGTTTGCCGCCAGTTGCTCTTGGTGTATCCATTATAGCTCAGTGGGTGTGTCATACAATGCGTCCATATGGCAGAGAGAGACACATTCATAACTAGAGTGCAGAGGCCTGCCCGCCGTCCCGTGATAGATGGAGCCCCATCTGTGCAAAAGCTCACCATTCGATTCCATGGAATCTGTTTTTCGTCAATATAGCCACGCATCACACTGAACATCCCCTGTGCTGTTTAATGCTTGAGAATCATGAGAAATAACAATATGTCCTTGTGAATCCCCCAAAATGTAGCGAACAAAAGTCAATGCAAGACATCTAGGCCCTCACAGCTAAGTCCATTTGGAGAGTATAAGGTGGGGAGTTTTTGAGTCGTTCAGTCAGTTTCCTCTTGATTGCTAGCTATAGCCTCAATTCTTAGTTTCACAGTGTTATTTGACAAAGGTATTGATGTGAGTTTCTGTACCTCTGCCTCCCAACACATTGTTTTCACCATATCAATTGCGGCCGGTAATATCAAAGTCTCTGCAATAGTGTGTGGTTTCATATCGTAGTGGGCTTAGCCATTCACCGTGGGAATGATTCAAGTGCAACGGTCAAGTGTGGCCTTTTCCCACAATCTGGTTGAATTTTAACTTTTAGATTTGAATAATTGAATAATTTTCATTTAGATTTTTAAGGTTAACCACATTACAATGATTTTGAGAGACAAAGACGATATTTTAATATATACTTTTTACCAGGATTTTGGAAATACTCCCGCGACCCAATTTTCATATCACGTGGGGTCGTGACCCCTAGTTTGGGAAACGCTGGGTTATGCTCATGTCATTGTTTGAACTCATCCAAGATGTCTCATTGTTTATCTAGAATGTTTATGTATTTTGTACCATATTTTATAAATCCTTATGTATATGACCACTGGTGGAACGAATCAAGAGCCAGGACTCTCGGAATCTGTCTACTAGCTATATGTTAAGACCTCAATTGTCAGCAACAATAGACATCCAGCACCAAGCTGTTGTTTTCCCTGTGAGAGAAAATGGAGTGATAGGTGCATCCCTCATCACAGAGGACAAGTGACCTTGAATGGTGAGGGCGGGTGGCCAGGAGCAAGACAAGTGGATTGGAAGAGGGGACGTTGAGGAGAGTGTGAATTCAGATATAGTAGAGCAGTAGACCACCTCCACTTCTCACTCTGGCGGTTTGGAGTGCTCAGAGCACATTGCTGGACCTGTGTTAAATATGTCTTATTGCTTATATCTGTGGCATACAAGTGTGAATTTTTTGCCCAGTGCTAAAGCTTAGCCCAGGGTTAACAAATGCTTGTGTGAACACAGGCTAGGCTAGCCTAGGGCCAATCTAGCCTGGGGCTAAGATAGCCTGGGGCTAAGTACAATGTAGTGTGAAAAGGCCTTTAATTGAAATTTTAAGTGTCACGGAAACTCCTATGAACATGGTGTAGACTTCATCCTGAAAACTCATGTTCTGGGAAGATATACTGTATACACACATACAGGTATATTTTGAAGACATTGCAAAAAAGACCAACCACCATGAGCCCTATCTAACTCTTCACAGGGTCAAAGTTCAGTAAAGATTTAGACAATAGCTATAGGAGTATTAGTACTGTGCTCTGAGCTGTTCGCAGCACCATGCTATACAATGTGGACTGGGCTGGTATACAACATAAAACGATGTAGATACCTCCTTTTTAACACACATTAATATTCAGGGTGAATTTATGGGCTTTGCCATTTAGATTGAGTGGGGCCATAAAGGTGTCTAAGTAAGCAGGTCGTAAATATATTGCAAAAAAACTCCACAAAATCTGTCAGCTGCCACCACCGCATTTATAGAGGTGCTGCTGCCTTGTAATGGAGGACCTTGGGTGTCCTTCCAGTTCGCTTGTAATTAGTTCTATTAGTGCAAGTTCCCTGGAACGGCCCCTGGCCCTGTCTGCCTTGGGTCTCTGAGGTACCACTGACTGGCAGCACAGGCAGGTGGTAGTAATCTCCAGTAATCACCCTCTCACAGTTTCTCTGAAACTGCAGATATAATGACTTTGGGCTTTTCAAAACTTCAGACACAACATTTCTTGACACTTGCTCCAGCGTTGCCATGACTAAATTGAATAGTCGTCTGGTTTTTGGTGTACTAGTGCTCTTATCTGACGATTCTAAGGCTCAGACTGAGAGTCCTGTTGGCTGGTTGTATTTTAAAGACACTGTAAATAAATCTTGGATCTTTCCAAATGATCTCTCCTGGGGAACGTGTTAAGAAGCAGGTTTTAAAGATATTCCCCCAACCCCGAAAAAGGACGCAACACATTAAAACATAAAAGATGAATGACACTTACAGATGTAGAATCTGAGCCAGTTTGCTACACCAAGAAAATTATCCTGCAGCAACAGGAAATGTGAATTATTATGTGTATTAGAATTAATGGTAATGTAGGGCTTGATACATTTTTTGTTAGGGAAAATCAAGTCTAACATTTTAAAGTGGAAATTACAAACTTCAGCAGCCTTTTTAAACCTCGAATACACTACAAGTTTACATTTCCTGTAGTGCAAGAAAATTCTCAGCAACAAAAGAGTGATCAAATTAAGATTTTACATCTGTACCCACACCTACCCTCACCTTCATATCCATTTATAAATGTCCTTTGTCCCTTGTTAACACTTTATTATGCTTGATAGCCTCTGAGTGTAGATTTACTGTAGGCTGTCACCGAATGTACACTGTTACAGGAGGGGGTCGCATTTCCGGAGCGACCCACTAGGTGTCATCCTCCGACAACCTTAGGCACCTCCTCACTCACAGTCGGGACTAATCATCATCTTATTGGTGTCACCTGTGTCTATCGGTTCACCTGTGTATTTATGCCCTCACTTCCCTGTGTTCCCTTGCTCAGTTTTCTCTGCTAGTTTCTCTATGTCCAGCAGTACTACTCAGTGTCTGATCGGAGATATATGTACAGGTACTTGAGAAGTGTTCTCCCTATTTCGTTAATTGTTTCAGTCTTAGGTAGTATTTCATATTTTGTCTGTCAGTCGGATTTTGGAGACTTATTTGCTCCGCCTTTCTTTTATCGTGATAAGTCCGTTATTTTGTATTTTGGCTTCGGAACCACCAGTAAAGACCCTTGTTTCACCATCTCTGCCTACTCCCTATTGTATATCCTGCACTGCACATGGGTCACACCTCACCCCAACCCTTACAGTACACAACTTTCATAACATACATAGGAACTCCAACACATTGTCAGTGGAGACCAAAGCAAAAATAAGTCAGAACGTACACACAACTCCACAGTAACTTTGTAGTGATATTTGGAAGCAGAGTGTGTGTGTGTGTGTGTGTGTGTGTGTGCGCCTGCTGTAGCCAGCTCCTGCCCCAAGGGCGCCTAACTGCCACCAGAGAAGGAGCAATTTGCACTGCTATAATGGACCACAGAGCCAGAGGCCGCCTCGCAATCCTCCACATGCATCATCTCTCTCTATCAGACCTACACTAACTAAGACACAGGCTGAAGCTCAGTGATGGGACACAATGTGATACTTGGAAAGTGAAGAAAGAAATGTAGCTAACAACCAAACCACTTTTGGTGTGTACGTGAATGGCAGTGGGTGAAAGTTTAACCATGAGAGTTGTTGAGTAGCTCAGAGAGCAAACACGAGAGAACGAGAGCGAGAGAGATACAGGAATGTGTCGACAGGTGGCCGGCGATGAGGGTTCAGAGGTGGCCAAAGCCCCGACCTTGATGTTTTTCGAACCCCTGTGGAGATTTGTAGTCTTAAGTACTGTACTGTATAAGGGTGTTAACTTCACGTATAGACACAGTGTTCAATCAGAGTGGCCCTCCTACAGTATAGCAGCTTTGCACACAGCATTGTGTTTACATGCTGTCATTGGGTTAACTACCCTTGTCCTAATATCTATATTGGGATGTGTTATTATCCAATGACACAGTAGTAGCATATTTGTCACCACTTAACATACTGGGCGGTTTTACTTGAGGGCTGTCTTTGAGCCGAAGCATTGCCAGCACCATGGAGAGCTCCAACACACACTCTTTGCTCCTGCCCTATGGCAAGTCGCAGCTAACAACATGGGTCAAAAGAAATGGCAGTGGTCACATGCTGGTGGTTCTGTACAGTAGATACACCTCTTGAATTGTATTCTGTGTCCATTGAACTTGAGATGGACTAAATCCTTTGTGAAGCAAAATTACATATTGTTGAACAGCTGCCATTTATTTGCTGTTGGTCTTTGAAATGGCGAGTTGAGGTCCAAGCATAGCTTATGATTTGCCACTATATTAAAGGAAATATAGAGCAAAAGGCCCAAACATATATATATATATATATATATATATATATATATATTTCATTAGTCTCAGGCTGTGATATATACATGGCCTGTGTGATCACATATAATATATTCATATCAGTGTTTAACACCTTTTAAGCATGAATCACTAGTCTATTTGAGGGTGGATTGGTTTCTGTGTTAATCCAAAATGTGTCATTTTAATTTGAGCATACATTAGGAATGTGTACATATATCCATTGATTACAGGGAGATTTGCATATTAGGTCCACACATTGCCTTATTATAATGCAAGAGAACAGTGCATCCAAAGCCTTGTTTGTTCATCTGCAAGGGGGAAAGCCATTTCAGAGAGGAGCTTTTAAAAGCTGGTGCAAATGACCTACAAGTGTACCCTTATTGCCATTCTCGCTTTCCAAATAACACATTCATTACTGCTGGCACAACAAACCCAGGCAGTCCAATTGAAGACGTCATTGAGGCCTGTATAATTTAAATAACCATGAGAAGAGCACATTTAGTCTCTGCATTGGGCAGAGTCTGTCAAATCTTGATTGCCTGCCTGTAGATTGGCTCCTATAGTCCCGCTCTCTCTCCCGCTCTCTCTCTCTCTCTCTCTGTGTGTTGAAGGCTCTCATATTGTTGGCATGTTGCCATCGGCGAATTGTAATGTGTCAAGTTCCCATAAATAAGACTGGAAGGTTGTTTATTTTGCTATACCTTTTATTAATGTGGATGTATATGTTATAGGGTTTCGGTCTGCTGAGTTGCTGAGATAATAGAGGCATCTGAGATTGGAATTACCCTCACAAAACTCCCTTCGTTTTGTTAATACTAAAACATCTGAAGTTGTAAATTAATGTTGTCGTGCTCCAATGGTTAATTTTCAGGTCAGACCAAATTGCAAAACGATTATCATCCAATCTGTAATATCACAGAGTAAAATACATTTGATTGCTTTTACTGTGAATTTGGTTTCCCATCTATTCATAATATATGATTTTCTTGCTTTACTTGGTCAAATTGAATGAGTCTAGTTGCTGAGAAAGTGGGAACGAACCTCTTCTTCACAGTTTTAACCATCAAACTCCACTTTTCACCCACCCAAACTCCCTTCAAATCGCTTAACAATATATTGTTGAATTGATCTTCCCAGGTGTGTACAACAAATCATGTATCAGGAATAATTAAATAACAACCTGACACTGTAAGAAACAAACATCTGCTTTCCAAATGGGCGTCAACAACGTGTGGAGCTCACCAAATTGCAAAACGATTATCATTCAATCTGTAATATCTATGATGTCAGTTCCCTCATAATCATTGTGATTACTATTGCACCACAGACTGCATTATCTTCATTTTTTTATTGCTTGTGACTGAGACATCCTAAACTTAAGTGTAATTTGAAATTAATACCAACCATGCTCTTCCCCCCCATAATCCTAACCATCAGTAACTACATCATTCACACAAAGGAAATACAGAACCTTTTTATCATTGCTCGACTTTATCACAGTTGATTTGATGGCCACTTACTACTGGTCCTTGGATTTCTGAATACCCTGGCTCAACAAAATGTGATGTAATCCTACTCACTGAACAGATGGACAGATAGGTAAAGCCACTGTGCTATAATTGCACTGCACTGCACCCCCCACCTCCAACCCTTTTACTATTAGAGGTGGGACCACAATAGGTCTGTATACTCACACCTTTTTCTTTTTGGAAGGGAATAGAGGAAAAAGCAATTAGGCAAGCATAGCCCATAGGTGTAGGCTACAGTACTGTACTGTACTCACACAATAGTCAACAGTCTCTTGGCATTACAAAAACATGAAACACGTTGAGGAGTCATTAGTTAATTTAATAGGCTTTACAACACAGCTCATACTTGGTTGTAGCCTGTTGGGAATTCTCTGTCTGGTCTGCCCATACGTAGTGCTCTGTCCGCAGCGGGGTGCATGCAGCCTATTCTGCACCTATAATCTAAGTGTGCCTTTTGTGTCCTAATTAGATTACGGCGTTCTAGTGCTGGTGTGAATGCATGGCTTCAAGGGACATTTGCTCTCTTAGCAGCGACGCTCAGGTTAATACATAGAGCGCGCAAGGGGAATACTATTCAGGCGCTCAAGTAGTAGAAGTCATCAATTCAGACCGAGCCTATTCCGATACGAGCAACTTCCACACTGGAGCCACTTCTCGCAGGAGGCGTGTGTGATTTCTGGTTCTGAAAGCTACTCTAGAACGGGAACGGGAAAGCAAAGAAGACAGAGGGTGGCAGAGTTCCGGATGATGTTCAGGGATTCCTCAGGGATGCGTTTTGCTCTAAGAAGCACTATCTGAACGGGATTTACATTGCTTTAGAGCTAATATGGTAAGACTTTTTCAGCCAATTACTGTTTGAAAAGAAAAGTCTGTTTGAAAAACATGCATTCTTAGGATCTTACAGAATGAAGTGCCAGTCTATTGCAGCGTCCTACTAAAGTCAGTGGATTTTCTCATAGACTGGTTGCCACTATTTGTCCATTTCATAGAATGGTCATCCTGGGTGAACGATTCTTTGCGATATGACCTAGTTATTATTTGCTGGGACTACTGTATTAACGTGTTATAGAACACATACAAACGTGTAGCCGGTTTTCCTCAACATGACACCACATAGGCTATGTGAATATAGTTATCCTATACCTGCAAAACTATATGGAATTCGTTAAATCTGACATTTTGTCAACAACACTCATGTGAATGAAAGCTTTACAATACTGTAGTTCTCTATATTAAGCGTACATTTACACTATCCTGTCGTACATCAAGCACGCAGGATTATGCAAAGGATCATCCAATTACTGTGAACATTCTTAACAATCTGTTGCCTTGTCTTTGTAGATGTAAGATAAATGTAGCCCAGCTTCAAACGAAAGTGTCCCAAACTGATATGTGAATAAGAGGGGTAGCCTACAGCGTTTAAAAAAAGGTTACGTTTAATTGTCAATGCTTCCCGAATTTTGTGTCTGTTTTAGCAGGAGCAAAATCATAAAGACACTCACATTTGGATGTCTCATGAGGAATATGAATATTCTGCATGCAGCATCTTCTCAGTGTTCATAGATATATTCAGCGCTGATGCCTTATTATGTAGGATTATGCCAGACTTTCGTCAAAGCAGTTCAAACTGAATGTGTGCAGTGACCCTTCCGCCCTACCACCTGCCATATCTACCATAGCCTGTTAGCCAAGCCCTGTGGACAAGGAAGGCTTTCTCTTTAGGCTCACAGTACCTGGATTTACATTAACATTTATAAGCATGTATGCATTGGTGAATTTTTTAGACTAGCCTCATTTTCCAATCCATAACACCGTAGGCATAATATCAGTATTAACTCATGATTAGCCTACATAAGTTGTGTAACTAACTGTATATTATGGATATATCAAAGTGTCACATTAACTCATATGACCTCAAGTGTCAGCCTCCACATACAAATAAAAAGCAGCCCAGTAGTAGACCTAATAAATTGATGTACAAAAAAAATCTGCTTCAAACTTCTGTCAATGGCCCACATGCTGAACTACAGGAGTTCCCCAGTTTCTCAAGCCTAACCTCTGGGCTGGAAGTAATGGTAACCTTCTCCAAGTGTAAGATAAAAAAGGCAACATCAAATTCACTTCTGATGTTTAGCCAGGTCATCGTGTTGACCATTTCAGATGTGTACACATTGCCATGGGCTCATCACTGATCTCAGTGAGTCACTTCCTGGTCAGGGTCAACAAGCTGCTCTTAGCAGATACTCGTTGAATTGCATTTCCCACTATGTCTACAAGAGGCATATCTGTCTCTCATTCAGAGAGACAGATAAATTACTATAGATTTTTTATGCCTTTAAATGCATTTTCGAATCATACACATAGTCAGACTGGTTGCCAATAGCTTGTTAAGCTTTCTCTCTCTCTCTCTGTCATTAAGGACAATGAGTAATTGGATTCAGCCTGCTTTCAGGCCGTGCATTTAATGCTCTTTAAGTCTGGAGCCCCCTTATCAAATGAGGTTTCTTTAATTAGCTGTCCAGGGATGTTTGTCGCAACCATCCATCATTGCCACCTAGACCAATCTGTAGCCAGCAGCAGTGAACAGAACAGGGGGAAAGAACAAAAGGGGATTCATTGAATAAGCTTGTCATTTGAAACAAATAGTCTTTGCTGTGTCTGTCTGATCCATTCTCCCCAAACCTGCATGGAGTCAGTTCACTTCCAACCAGAGGACGGAAGAACAGAACACTGACGGGGAGGTTTGACCTCTGTCATGGAGGTTGAACGCTACACCTTCAAACAGAGTATGTGAATGAGGGTCTGTGTTTTGTTTTGAAGCGTTCCAAAACTTGGTAAGGCTTTCGCCTTTATCTACTCTACGCTTCAGAATTATGAGTTTGGCTTTGAGTATATTATTGAGAGCCCCTTTTCTTATAACCAAATGTTCTTCTGGAGGCAGTCAGCTTTGAAAGTTGTTTTATACAATTGTGGGCTCACAGTTTGTTCTTTCTCTGCATTCCTCTGCTCATATCATTCCTCTGCTAAAGGGATTGTGGTAATAGCCCCGTGTAGCTCAGTTGGTAGAGCATGGCGTTTGCAACGCCAGGGTTGTGCGTTTGATTCCCACGGGGGGCCAGTATGACAAAAAAAATGTATGCACTCACTAATTGTAAGTCGCTCTGGATAAGAGCGTCTGCTAAATGACGTAAATGTAATGTAAATGGTAATGGCACAGCTGTCCAAGGTGCTGAATATGCTGGTGCTATTGGGGCTGCCGTCCGTGGTGCTGAATAGCACTGATACTATTGGGGCTGCTGTACATGGTGCTGAATAGCACTGGTGCTATTGGGGCTGCTGATAGTACTGGAGATATACTGGTGCTAGTGTGGTCCATGGTGCTGACTAATAATGGTGCTCATATGAGGTACAGCAGTGGAAACTAGCTGTCTTATGGACTCCTGATCTTAACTTTTTTTGTACATAATGTCTCCGCCATCATTTCCTATGACCGAAAACAGCTTCTGGACATCAGAACAGCGATCACTAACCTCGATTTGGTTGAAAATGTATACTTCAACGAGTTGGCAGCTCTGGATGCTCTGCTTACTCCGGATCAGGCCCAAATCCCCAGGATTGGAAAGAGGAAGCAGCGGCGAAACAGAGGCAGGCGAGGAGGCATCCTGACGAGACTACGTTAGCGAGCAAATATATCACCATTGCCTTCTGTTCTATAGGCGAACATGCAGTCATTGGAGAACAAACTGGTTGAGCTCCATTCGAGACTATCCTATCAACGGGACCTGAAAAACTGTAATATTTTATGTTTCTCAGAGTCGTGGCTGAATGAGGACATGGATAATATACATCTCGCTGGTTTTTCTATGCATCGTCAAGACCGGATGGCAGACTCGGGTAAGACGAAGGGAGGAGGTGTGTGTCTCTTTGTTAACAACAGCTGTTGCACAATCTCTAATGTTAAGGGAGTCTTACATTTTTGTTTGCCTGAGTTAGAAAACCTCATGATAAGCTGCAGACCATACTATTTACCAAGAAAGTTTTCATTTATATTTTTCATAGCTGTCTATTTACAACCAAAAACTGATGCTGGCACTAAGACCACACTCAATGAGCTGTATAGGGCCATAAGCAAACAAGAAAATGCACATCCAGAGGTGGCGTTTCTCGTTGCCTGTGATTTTATTGCAGGGAAACTGAAATCTGCTAACTAGAGGCGACAAAATTCTAGATTGACATTTAGCAGACGCTCTTATCCAGAGCGACTTACAGTTAGTGCATACATTATTTTTTATTTTATTTTTTTCATACCCCCCGTGGGAATCAAACCCACAACCCTGGCGTTGCAAACGCCATGCTCTACGAACTGAGCTACATCCCCTGCCGGCCATTCCCTCCCCTACTCTAGGCCAATTGTGCGCCGCCCCATGGGTCTCCCGGTCACGGCCGGCTACAACAGAGCCTGGATTTGAACCAGGATCTCTAGTGGCACAGCTAGCACTGCGATGCAGTGCCTTAGACCACTGCGCCACTCGGGAGGTACGTTTACTCCACACACAGAAACGTATACAAGGCCCAGACCATAACTATATCCTCCTGCTTCCTGCTTACAAGCAAAACCTCAAACAGGAAGTACCAGTGTAATGCGCTCAAGACGGAAGTGGTCAGATGAAGCGGATGCTAAGCTACAGGACTGTTTCGCTAGCACAGACTGGAATATGTTTCGGGATTCATCCGATAACATTGAGGAGTTTACCCCATCAGTCATTAATAAGTGCATCGACGATGTCATCCCCACAATGACTGTACGTACATACCCCAACCAGAAGCCATGAATTACAGGCAAGATCCGCACTGAGCTAAAGGCTAGAGCCGCCACTATCAAGGAGCGGGACACTAATCCAGACGCTTATAAGAAATCCCGCCACGACCTCCGACAAACTATCAAATAGGCAAAGCGTCAAGATAGGACTAAGATCAAATCCTACTACGCCGGCTCTGACGCTCTACGGATGTGACAGGGCTTGCAAACTTTCACGGAAACCCAGCCGCGTACTGCCCAGCGACGCAAGCCATCAGACGAGCTAAATACCTTCTATGCATGAGAGAACCAGCTGTTCCAGATGACTGTGTGATCACGCTCTCCATAGCCTTTAAACAGGTTAACATTCGCAAGGCCAGATGGAATACCAGGACACGCTGGCAAGTGTCTTCACTGACATTTTAACATTTTAGTCATTTAGCAGACGCTCGTATCCAGAGCGACTTACAGTTAGTGAGTGCATATGTTTTTCATACTAGCCCCCCGTGGGAATCGAATCCACAACCCTGGCATTGCAAGCACCATGCTCTACCAACTGAGCTACAGGAGGCCTGACATTTGAGGGTAGGCAACAATACATCTGCCACACTGACCATCAACACTTAGACCCCTCCTGTACTCCCTGTTCACCCACGATGCACAACTCCAACACCATGATGAAGTTTTGCAAGTTTGATGAAACGACTGTGGTAGGACTGATCACCGACGATGATGAGGCAGCCTATAGGGAGGAGGTCAGAGGACAACAACCTCTCCCTCAATGTCAGCAAGACAAAGGAGCTGATCGTGGACTACTGGAAAGAGAGGGGCGAGCATGCCCCCATCCACATCGATGGGGCTGTAGTGGGTCGAGAGCTTCAAGTTCCTCGGTGTCTACATCACTAAGCAATTAACATGGTCCACATACACCCACACAGTTTTGAAGAGGGCACAACAGTGCCTCTTCCCCTTCAGGAGGCTGAAAAGATTTGGCATGGTCCATCAGATCCTCAAAAAGTTTTACAGCTGCACAATTGAGAGCATCTTGACTGGCTGCAAGTCAAGCTTATTTTGTTATCTTTATCTTTAACTCTGCATTGTTGGAAAAGGACCCGTAAGTAAGCATTTCAGTTGGTCTACACCTGTTGTTTTACGAAGCATGTGACAAATACAATTTGATTTGATTGATTTAGATAGATAGAGCTGTGACAGACGCCATAATGGCACAGATACAAAGATGAGATCTCTATCTATCTCTATTGGGGCTATTGGGGCTGCTGTCCATGGTGCTGAACAGTATTGGGGCTATTGGGGCTGCTGTCCATGGGACTGAATAGTACTGGGATACCTTCAGGGCTGCCATCTATTGTTCTGCAGCCCTCTGCAGTGCTACATTAAGATGTCTAATGATATCCATTGGCATACTTTAGTTCACTTACCTGTGTTGTAGAATAAATAGCTCAAGCACAGTGTCGAGGACATTATGCTCAACAACCCTTGCAAGTATGAGAATAAGCCTAGAGAGGTGCTGTATGGATGTTTGGGAATGCACGGGGCACGCAGGCCCACTTCACTTTGCATCATACATTTTTTTATTATGATTAACACAAAAAGCACTCCAGTCAAAGAATTAATTTGTGGCAATCTGGATTATAAAGCACGTAATTATATTAATTTGTTCCCCTTATTCATCTCTGAACAACTACATGAGTCATTCACAGCTTTTTTAATGAGGGAAAAACATTCACAAATACAACAAATAACATACCAAATCGAACCAATTATTAATATTTTTATTTGCCTCATTATTTGCCTTCATTTTGCATTCTTTGTCTTATCACTTAGGCTTCAGCAGCTTTAGCAGAGCTTGGAGATCTTTAAAGCAAATTGGAGGGCAAACAGAGGGTTGTGGATGTTTCAGAGATGCCCTCTTGCATGAGTAATGAGCAGAAGTAAATCAAGGTGCTCTGGTGTTAGTGTTAGTGACGGGCATCAGTGCCAACTGAGGACTGCAGCCTGCAGCCAATCTCCTCTGGCTGCAGCTCCACTACAGCCCAGTCCTGCCTGATTACCTCTCACTGTGGATAATGGAGGCAAACTTCACCATCCTAATAGATTTGTAAATTCTCTGGGCAAGACCATTACACAGTGTCCAAACAATAATGAGATGTAACATTTTGTTGGCAAAGTATTTTGGATTTTCTTTTCCAAGACATCAGAGTGCTATTGGATGGATCAATATGTTTAAAGGTTTATAGAGTTTTTACTGAAATGTTAGGTGAAGTAAGGTAAAGATGGCATATTTTTACTGATCTAGTAATTACCGGTGAGAGTAATCCTTCAGTGTTATTTCCAGTTCCGCCACATCACATTCCCTATGCGCCTCATTATTCCCAATGAATAGTTTCCCGTTAGATAGCTCGCCAGGCTAATGGTGTGTCTCCTCACAGAGTTAGTGAAACACTGGTGACAGAAATGGATTAACAGTGTTAACAAGTTCAATGTGGTCCATTACCTAGCTGATCATTGTCTGCTTCTCAGCTTCCTCCTCTGAGTACTGTGTTGGAGAGGCAATACACATTCATGACTTCCAAAGTACCATGTTGCTTTCCAGGCTCCTCCAATTTATAGACATTATATTACAGGACAAACCAACAGCCTATTCAAGATAAACCCCATCATGTCGCAAATAATAGTGTTTTTCTCTTCTGATGTCAACTTTTTCCACTTTACAAAATATTGGAAATCATTTTATTCTCCAAAAATATGTTAGCTTTCCCTCTCAAAGAATATTAAGAAAAATGTAATTGTTGTTAAGAGTAGATGTTGAGCCTTTTTGTGAGATTGTGCTGCTGGGAGGTTGAGCCAATCACACTGTTACTCTCAGGGATTAAAGCTGAAGTGAAAGGTACTGTTTTGGGCCATTAGCTTATTGAGACCTATATCAATACTGGGAAAGATGTGCATCCGTTCTGACAATAAAGTGGATGAAATTACATTTGTGTCTCCAAAGACGTTCTTGGTTGAGAGGAACAAAGACCTTTCATAATGATCAGTGAGCTTGCATGACTGTGGAGTGATCAGTTCAGAAAGAGAAGGGCATTGATGTTAAAGGAATCGGTTGGCTTGAAAGCCTACGTCACGATCTGTCTCTGTCTGTCTGGGATCTTTCCTTAGCTCAGGACTCAAACTTTCTGCCAAAGTATCTCCTGTTGAAAAAGTTTGTCAATCCATTGTGTTTCTCCATTGCCCATTGGTTTAATATTTTAATTTCAGTGAAATTCTTTTTACTGAAGTATAATGCAAAACATTGCATTCTGCACCGTCTGTGAGATCCACACGGTCATAAATTCACAGTTCACAGCAATTGCATGTAATTTGACCGTAACATTATCCTCTCACTATCCTCTCAAGATATTTCCCCAAACATTTTTTGTGGATATATTATCAGTAGTGCAGGGATAAATGGCAGAGCTTGGTTTTCATACAGTAAGATAAGTTACCACTGAAGACATGGAGCCTCCATGATGGAGGAAACATCAAAGCTATACTGTATTGTGGACTGTATCTCTCAGGTGGAAAACACTATCAACTTCACTGTCTACTTCAAAGGGCACGGTTAAATGTAGTTCCTCCCTGATAGTATTACATGAGAGAACCTGAATTTGAAAGAAGACACCCATAGCCCTTCGAAAAAAGACTATTTCCCAAAGGTAAAATTGGGTGGGAAATTTCCTTTGAAATGGACTGACTCATAAGCTCCGATGTCGGATTCCTTTCGGAATACCTGTAATTCACCTGTGAGGGTTAGGTTTTCTGAATTCTTGAGAGATAGTGGCAAATGTTGTAGAGAATTGTAAGGAGATAAGATACCGTGTCAAGATACCATGACGAAGATACCATAACAGTTTCTGTTTGCTTTGTGTTGTTGATGTTCATGTTGCCATTACATGTGGATGTAAAAATGATGTGGTATTCTACAAAGTTTGGATCTACAAGAGTTCAGTTATTAATTATCACCTGGCTATGTAGATTTTAAGACCTAGTGAATTGGGCCATGGGTAGTTTTTGCTGTTCAAGTCAACCCGTGGCTGTTATCCGTGGCTGTTATGATGTACATGACAGAAAAAGTCATTCTCATCTCTCTCTTTTCTCTCTCTCCCTCCAGGTGGGCACACAGTAACGCTTGACAAAAATGCAAAAGAGGTCATGGCACTTCAAATGGTTAGGAATATGGATAGGACTTCTGCTGTTAGCCACTTGTTGCCTGTCACAAGACACAGACGGTAAGTCCTCTATACCTCATCAGTACCCATAACCTATGCAAATAGGTGAATATAAAACTACATTTGCCTGTTTGTCTTTGTTTCAGAATACCCAGTTGCTAAAATACATTGAATGGGTTTATTTTGATGAACATTTTGTATTTCTATACCATTTGTACCACTGTATTTGATTTCATGGTCTCAGATTCAACTTAACTGATATGTTCAAACTGCCTCAACCCAGTGCTAAGCTCTGATTCTATACTCCAGCTCAGTTGTAGCCGTTTGCTCGTTGATTCATATTCAACCTGACAGATTCCTCTGGATTTATGTGGCGATATTTGACTCATGGAAGCATATTTTACTTGACGTTAGTGAAGTCAAGGGTGCTACTGCCTCGGCATTTGACCAGTGCCTTAATGGAGTTAAAAATTCTGAAATGTACTATTGATTTATCGATGCTCCTCCGTCCATCTGTCTGAAACCGCTCAAAATGAGACCTTTTAAAAAAGAAAAAATTGAAATGTCTTTGATCCGACTATTTCAAACTGATTTATGGTGTTGGGCCACTAATGTTGGACACTTTAATCAATCAAATTGATCAATTGATTGACTGACACTTTAATGAACTGTTCTCACCTTGGCCCAATGTTAATTTCACCTCTGGTTCAGAAATCAGTCACTTTCTGATGTACAGTACAATTAGACTTGATTAGGGCATAAGGTTTTGAGGCTGTAGTTAGTATTGTTCTAACTAGAATGATCATCAAGTTGCATATCAGTGCTGGAAAATAGTTGATAAACAGCTGCATTGTGACATAACATTACTACTCATGGTCAAGTACTTCCTATACCATTCAAAAATATAAATTTGTCACTGAAGTAGATGGTTGCAAGAAAATAAAAATGAGTGTGTTGTGGCAAAGCAACTCTAATGCAGAAAGAAATGAGTGCATCCTCATCCTGTGGTTGCCATGGGGCGACAGATACCGTCTTAAGCGAGTGATCAGTGTCACCTACAAGACAGTCCTACTTTTAGCTTGTGCTCTCGTCTACTCTCTCTCTCTCTCTCTCTCTCTCTTGCTCTATCTACCTCTCTACCTCTCTACCTCTCTACCTCTCTCTCTCTCTCTCTATTTACCTCTCTATCTCTCTCTTTCACTCTATCTATCTCTCTCTCTCGCGCTCCCTCTATCTCTCTATTTACCTCTCTCTCTCTCTCTCTCTCTCTCTCTCTCTTTCACTCTATCTATCTCTCTCGCTCTCTCTATCTCTCTCTATCTACCTCTCTCTCGCTCCCTCTCTACCTCTCTCTCTCTCTCTCGCTCACTCTCTATCTACCTCTCTCTCTCTTTATCTACCTCTCTCTCTATCTACCTCTCTCTCTCAATTTTCAATTCAATTCAATTCAATTCAAGCTGCTTTATTGGCATGAAAAACATTGCGTCAATATTGCCAAAGCAACAATGTATACAATATACATTGTAATAAAATAATAAATAATAACAAATAATAATAAAAATGGTAGTAAATAATAATAAATAAATAACAACAATAAAATGGTAACAGTCAATAGTATAAATATAATAAATATACAAATCTAAATATGGAAAATGAAACTCTCTCGCTCTCTCTCTCTCAAACAAACTTCACAGCAAACTATCAAGGACATATACTTGTTTTATTAGCACTATTCTCATCAATCTTTTAGTTGTGTCTCCCCTCAGTTATCTCTGAGGTTCATGAGTTAAAACAAAATCCATTTCAATTTCTGTATTTTGGTTTGTTTGTCTGAGTTTTCCCACCAGTTTACTATTTAGGCCAAGCACAGTAGCACACTATTTAATGGTGGAGATAAGATTATTGACAGAACTTACAGACCTTATTTTATCAGGGGAGCATGGATTTCCAGCCTCTGTTTGGCTCAGACTGGGGAACAAGCCTACTTGTTTCTCTCTCCTATCCAGACACCACACTGACTGTGAGCCAGCCCGCTGCCCTCGCTGCTATCCACTAACCCCCCAGTGTCTTTCCTTTGTGTCTGTGATAGAGAGAGAGAGAGAGAGAGAGAGAGAGAGAGAGAGAGAGAGAGAGAGAGAGAGAGAGAGAGAGAGAGAGAGAGAGAGAGAGAGAGAGAGAGAGAGAGAGAGAGAGAGAGAGAGAGAGAGAGAGAGAGAGAGAGAGAGAGAGAGAGAGAGAGAGAGAGAGAGAGAGAGAGAGAGAGAGAGAGAGAGAGAGAGAGAGAGAGAGAGTGTTTTGGAGTCTGACTCCTGATGTTTCATCAATGGAGTTTTATGGTTTTTATCTGCTTCATTAGAGATAATGAAAATGGGATGGAAATGGATAATGGGATGGGTGGTGGTGTGTGTGTGTGCACAGGCAAAATGAATGCCCAAAATAACTCAGGCATTGCCACCTGTTGTGCTCATGACGCTTTGACTTCAAAAGGTGGTTTGACAAACTCTGAATATCATATCCTAATGTGTTTATCACCATTCAGAGTTTTAATTCAGTATAACTGAAACATGAGTGAAGTATGAAATTATTCATGGTACAGGAAAGTGGATTCTAGAATCAATATTGAATATTTCTTTGTATCCATTAATATTTTGCATGATGTTTTTGGTTAGAAAATCATATGCTATGGTAGAAGTACTTATTGTTAGGGAAGTTCTCTCTGCGTGTTGTTGTTGTTGTTATTGATTCTATTACTAATCCAACAGGTGTTTTTGACTTCTAAAATGGACATCACATTCCGTGTTTTATCATTCTTTATCAATTTTACATACACTCTGTTCATATCCAATTCACCTCACATACAAAAACCACAACTCATTACCAACCCACTCCCCTTTACATTGTATTTCTCTTTAACGGGATAAATAATGTGATTAGAATGGCCTCTCGTCCTGGGAGTAAAGCTAGCCTCCCTGACCTGGAGTGTGTGCAGGTAGCTTCCGTATTGCTGGCTATTGATTTATGTGGTGATTACTCTGGATGGTGCCGGTCCAATCTCATAGCAGCATCTCTCACACAGGTTATCACAGTTAGAGAAGCGGGCACATGCAGGGATTGTGTTTGGACATCAAAGATCCATGGTCACTGTCACACGTCGTCGCTCCACTTTGTATTCAGCCAATGTTCTGGTGTCATATCAGGACAAGGGGGAGGAAGCATAGAAATATAATTACAGAGCATTGACTCAAATGGGGATATCCGTTCTAGTAAATTATATTTCTATAGGAGGAACATTACACCTGCAGGGTCAAAGAAGCATTTAACCATTTAATGATGTTAGCCAATGATCTCATCGCCCTCATTATTCTGAAATAGAATACTAATCCTAATTGGATCCTTTGAACCAATGATCTGTGGAGAGAGAACACCTGAATGCAGTTTGTCATTGATCAGGTATTGACCCCAGTGAACAATTCATGGCGATAATAACACCAATCTCAAGTCCCAGCTAGTGTTGCTTCAAATAAGGCTGAATCCATAAAATCAAATCCAAATATATTACCCACTGTTAGACTTATCAGTTTATTGGAGATTGCTTTTTGGCTGGAGCAGGTTTTAGGGGACTGTTCCTTTGCCTTTTACAGTTTTGGCGTCCAGACAAAGTCATGGATTTGTTATTGGATGATTAGATAGATAACGTGCTTACTGAATGTCTGCTTATTGAGGCATTTACTACCCACTTTAGTATTTTAGTTGTTGTTGTATAGAAATGTCTGCCTGTCACTTACTACTTTAAATATACTTTCTGGTATTAATAAATAGCAATAATATTACAATATGCAATAACATGACGTTGGATAGTGTACAAGGTGTGGATCATGATGTTCGTAGCCTACACATACAAAATATACATGCTTTTGAGGAAACTCTGATATATTGGTTACATTTTCTTTCAAACAGTAGGCGAAATTGGATACTGTGTCTATAGGCTCTGGTTGGCTATTGAACAGTCCCAAACAATTGATCAAAACATTCTCTGTGCCTGTTTGGAATCTGGAAAGTAGATCACAGAGAGGAGTCCCTCTGTTCTGGGTACTAGTGTATAGAAGTAACACCCCACCATGAATATTTCAACGTCACACTATCTTTTTGTTCTCCCGTAGAGACGGTTGTTGTATTGCAGTGGCTGGCGTTGTCGAGGGGTTGTTGGGTTACAGCCTTTCTGATGTCATGTGACTCATGTAACTCTAGTCAGCTAGTGGGTAATTAGTAATTTATGAAGGCCAGCCATACAGAGGACCTAAAGGCATAATGACTCTGAACGTATCTCTCATCTGTTACTGCCACTTGTTGTCCATACATCCATTCTCCAGATACGACAAACCGATATAATCAAGGCCCAATGTTCCGGAGCGAACTCAAGTCCCAGACTCATTTGGAGCTGTTTATATGGGAGCTGGAGCATTTTGATATCTTGTCAGGTAGCAATGGTTTCCTAGTATTAACATACTGACGGCACTGCTCACTCACCACCACCACCGTCTGTGAACGGCTATTGTGTTGGGAAGATAAATATATTTATTTTTAAAGTAATAATCCAGCAAGTGCACCCTCCCTTAGGAAACAATTTTCCCCATAACCACATCTCTTTCTTTCTGGAGGAATTCAACAGTGTGTTGACACGGTGTGATTTATACAGAGCTGTCTGTCTTTTCATAACTAGCCATTCATATTTTGTAAAGGTGTGTGTCTAAAACAGGGAGGTTGGGAGTGATGGGGTGAAACTGACACCCTTCCCCCGTAACAAATGCAGTCCCATGATGCAATAGATCTCTCCCAACCTGCCACCCAGGAACGGTGTTCATCAAATCACTCACTGATGCACTTTATTCAGATGCCTCTCCACCACCACAGCCTCGTCCCACTGCTCTGCACTAGACTGTAAATCTACCAAAGTGGGTTTTGGGTAATGTTTGCGCATACTGATCTGCGAAGGGGATTTTGTTTTTGAGGTAATAGCTTAATTAGTCGCTTGGGTGGTGTCAGAAGTGGGCTTGATGGTGAGATATTTATGTTTACTTGCTCAAAGTCCACCTGCACTTATATCATAAATTGATTCATAACTGATACTGTAGCTCTTGGCAAGGAAAGGTAGGATGGTGGAGATTGTATTTTGAGGTGCAAGTGGTGGATTCAGGTACTATAATGTGAACTTTCGTACCTCTGTTTCAAAGTTACAAAGTTTCTGTACTTTTCTTTTGATACATTTTCTTCCCTCACTTTTTCCTATTTTTTTGTTCTCTTTCAAGTATCTTATGGAAATCTGACTCCCTGCTTGTCTTTTTCTTTTCTTCCTTCATTCTGTTCTGCTCTCTGGCTGATGACACTATCTTTGACTCCAGACTGGCAGTATGATGGTAAGGCAATGGGTCTTTTCCCAGTCTCTCCCTGTGTCTCTCTGTGAACTGACTGTAGCACTCTACACTCTTAGAAAAAAAGGTTTTAAGTAGAACCATATAGGGTTCTTCGGTTAGTCCCCATAGGGGAACCTTTTTGGTGCTTGGTAGAACGTTTTGCAGAGGGTTCTCCCTAGAACCCTTCATGTAGGGTTCTTCATAGAACCCCCTGTATATGGTTCTATCTAGAACCCTTTATGAAAGGTTCTGCCTAGAACCCTCTATGAAGGGTTCTACCAATAACCATTTTATAATCTAAAAGGTTCTTCCTAGAACCCTCTATGAAGGGTTTTATCTGTGGAGGGTTCTTCCTCTATGAACAGCTCCACCAGCCTTATTAGACTTTCAAGTTAAATTATTTATGACAATGCATTACATATGTCATAAGGCCTTTCTTTGAGGGCCTGGTTATACCCTAACACAGTGGTGTTAAGAAACTCCTGGTTTACAGGCAACATCAGGCCTGCAAGTCACATTATGCTGGCTTGTAAAGTGATGTGTAATTCCTATTGGAATCTAGCCAGAGTTAGGATATCCAACAAGTGGAATTTTTTATCACCCACAACCTGCACTCAGAATGACTGCCAAGGTAGGGAAGATTGAATACTGAGACTACCTCAGTCATGTAAACTGGAAGAACCATCTCAGTAGCGAGTACAAATACTAACAGATTGGATTAGTTTAGAAAAATGTATGCTATTTATCTTTGTGTAGCATAAAATGTATAAATCAATCAATGGACATGCCAAAACACAGATATTAAAACAAACAATTCTGAAAATCACCCTGAAATAGAGCATGCTGGGAAAGATGATATATGGTTATACTGTATGTAGAACCCTTCTTGCCTTCCAAGGAATCATCAAAGAACCCTTTCTTCCAAAAATGGTTCTTAGGATGTTAAAGGTTCTAGGTAGAACCCATTGCCTTACAAAGAACCCTTGTCTTCCAAAAAAGGTTTTTCAGATCAAAACGATTCTTGGTAGAACACTATCCCTCCACAAAGAACCCTTTTGAAACCCTTTTTTCTGAAAGTGTATTTACCCCCACCAACCCTCCGGTAACATAATGCTCATAAAGAAGTAATCTGTCATTACCACTGTGCACACCATGGCAGTACATAAATATATACATTATCTTAGTTCCATTCAGTGTTCCGTCCTGTGTGGCTTCTAGTCATAGTATGTCTGTAAATTGTAATGGTGCATAACATAAGATTACAGGTTAATGTATTAATTTTTCCTGTGATTTTCAGAATGCAAACTCTCCAGGACTGGTCCACCTGCAACAATTGTTGCCATAGATGAAGAGAGCCCAAATGGTATGTATTCTTTACATGCAGCATTGTTGGAACAATGCACCAATGTCGGAGGCGGCAGGTAACCTAATGGTTAAGAGCGTTGGGCCAGTGACTGAAAGGTCGCTGGTTCAAATCCCCGAGCTGACTAGGTGTCAATGTGCCCTTGAGCAAGGCACTTAACCTTAATTGCTCCTGTTAGTCGCTCTGCATAAGAGTGTCTGCTAAATGATTAAAATGTAATGTAAGCTGGGGTCATAAATAATCATAAACCCTGGTTGAGTCGAAGGGAGTGAAAAGCACTTATCAGGCTCCTCACACAGAGCATTGCATTTTCCCATGTAATAAAACAGACAAATGGATAGTTCACAAAGTTCTTGTTCGGGAGGTTTTCCACCACGTTTGTGTTTACCACTTAAACTCCACATTCTCCAAGTCCTAATTGTTTTCCTCGGTTGAGGGCTAAGCCATTACCAGTTTATTGGTGAATTTAAACGTGCCCACCAGGTAGGGAGGCACTAATGAGTGGTGCTGCTGCTGCTGTTCGTTGTTGTGGCCATATTTCTCTCCCTCTTAAGACCTCCCTTGATGGTTCCACGCTGGGCCGGCCGGTCCCTGGCAGCGACATCACAGACGGTGTTCAGCATGCTGCACAGCCAGGGGCCCCTCGCTGTAATAGATCTCTCCCCTCTTCCCCTCCTTCCCTTCTTTCTCCAGACTCTCCACTCTGAGTCACTATTCGGTGTGGCGGCCCGGGCGGGGCTTCGTCGCGTTCGGGGCCTTACCTGTAATTCCGTTTGAACATTATTGATGCATTTGAAGTCAGTGGCAGGCTATTGTTTTACCTACCAACTGCCCAATGAGCATCAAGGCTTTTCCACACTGCTGCTCCTTGTCAATGGATGTCAGCAGTAGAGTTGGGTGGTATCCAGATTTTCATGCCGTCATACCGTTTCTATACCATGCCAAGGTATACGGTATTACCAAAAGTGCAAACAAGGGGCGCTATTTCAATACACAAAATCATTTAGGCAACAGGGATCTTGATCCAGGAGGGGATTGAATGTCTCTGCTGTAACCAAGAAGCTTGATCTTGACATCTAGCCAAGTTAGCAAACCAAATGCATAGCTGTAGCCCTAAGCTGGATATAATTTATGACACATCTTCGATTTCTTATAGTTATACTTAAGCAGTGGCGTAGCAAGCACCCCCGCACCCCCCCTCACCAATAAAAATACATATATATTTTTAAACGGAATTGAAAATCATCATCATAAACAGTATATCACCCAAGCCTAGTCAGCAGGCAGCTCCCCTCACCTCCTCACCAGGAGTGCCTACAGCTCCCCTCACCTCCTCACCAGGAGTGCCTACAGCTCCCCTCACCTCCTCAGCAGGAGTGCCTACAGCTCCCCTCACCTCCTCAGCAGGAGTGCCTACAGCTCCCCTCACCTCCTCACCAGGAGTGCCTACAGCTCCCCTCACCTCCTCACCAGGAGTGCCTACAGCTCCCCTCACCTCCTCAGCAGGAGTGCCTACAGCTCCCCTCACCTCCTCACCAGGAGTGCCTACAGCTCCCCTCACCTCCTCAGCAGGAGTGCCTACAGCTCCCCTCACCTCCTCACCAGGAGTGCCTACAGCTCCCCTCACCTCCTCACCAGGAGTGCCTACAGCTCCCCTCACCTCCTCACCAGGAGTGCCTACAGCTCCCCTCACCTCCTCAGCAGGAGTGCCTACAGCTCCCCTCACCTCCTCACCAGGAGTGCCTACAGCTCCCCAAGGTGGTGCTGGAACCCGGGTTAGAGTCAGGGAAATTATTTTCCAATCGTTCCAACCATTCTCAGGAAACCCTAGACACTTTCATGCGTGAAAAGCCCAGGAGGGCGGCCATGTCTGAGATACTGGATCCGGCGTGCCTGGCACCGACGATCATACCACGCTCAAAGTTGGTTAGGTCACTCGTTTTGCCCATTCTAACATTCAATCGAGCAGTAACTGAATACCTTGATGCCTGTCTGCCTGCTTTATATAGAAGCCACGGCCAGGTGACTCACTGTCTGTAGGAGAAATCCATTTTCGTGAACGGGGTGGTGTACCAAATAAACAGGCCCATGAATATATATATACACTTCCAGTCAAAGGTTTGGACACACCTACTCATTCAAGGGTTTTTCTTTATTTTTACATTGTAGAATAATAGTGAAGACATCAAAACTATGAAATAACACATATGGAATCATGTAGTAACCAAAAAAGTGTTAAACAAATCAAAATATATTTTATATTT
This sequence comes from Coregonus lavaretus, assembly GCF_964263955.1. Lineage (NCBI taxonomy): Eukaryota > Metazoa > Chordata > Actinopteri > Salmoniformes > Salmonidae > Coregonus > Coregonus lavaretus. The sequence goes on along the minus strand of NC_140012.1, from coordinate 16,893,620 downwards.
GAGATTCTTCAAATAGCCACCCTTTGCCTTGATGACAGCTTTGCACACTCTTGGCATTCTCTCAACCAGCTTCATGAGGTAGTCACCTGGAATGCATTTCAATTAACAGGTGTGCTTTGTTAAAAGTTAATTTGTGGAATTTATTTCCTTCTTAATGTGTTTGAGCCAATCAGTTGTGTTGTGACAAGGTAGCGGGGGGTATACAGAAGATAGCCCTATTTGGTAAATGACCAAGTCCATATTATGGCAAGAACTGCTGAAATAAACAAAGAGAAACGAAAGTCCATCATTACTTTAAGACATGAAGGTCAGTCAATACGGAACATTTCAATAACTTTTTAAACAAATTTAAATATTAGTCAAAGATAACACAAGTAAACACAAAATGCAGTTTTGAAATGAAGGTTGTTATTATTAAGGGAAAACAAAATCCAAACCCAAATGGCCCTGTGTGAAAAAGTGATTGCCCCCTACAACCTAATAACTGGTTGGGCCACCCTTAGCAGCAACAACTGCAATCAAGCGTTTGCGATAACTTGCAATGAGTCTTTTACAGCGCTGTGGAGGAATTTTGGCCCACTCATCTTTGCAGAATTGTTGTAATTCAGCCACATTGGAGGTTTTTCGAGCATGAACTGCCTTAAGGTCATGCCACAGCATCTCAATAGGATTCAGGTCAGGACTTTGACTAGGCCACTCCAAAGTCTTCATTTTGTTTGTCAGTCCACAGAGTATTTTCCCAAAGGTCTTGGGGATCATCAAGATGTTTTCTGGCAAAAATTAGACGAGCCTTAATGTTCTTTTTGCTCAGCAGTGGTTTTCGTCTTGGAACTCTGCCATGCACGCCATTTTTGCCCAGTCTCTTTCTTATGGTGGAGTCATGAACACTGACCTTAACTGAGGCAAGTGAGGCCTGCAGCTCTTTGGATGTTGTTGTGGGGTCTTTTGTGACCTCTTGGATGAGTCGTTGTTGCGCTCTTGGGGTAATTTTGGTCGGCCGGCCACTCCTGGGAAGGTTCACCACTGTTCCATGTTTTCGCCATTTGTGGATAATGGCTCTGACTGTGGTTCGCTGGAGTCCCAAAGCTTTAGAAATTGCTTTATAACCTTTTCAAGACTGATGGATCTCAATTACTTTCTTTCTCATTTGTTCCTGAATTTCTTTGGATCTCGGCATGATGTCTACTTCACTTTGTCAGGCAGGTCCTATTTAAGTAATTCCTTGATTAAGAACAGGTGTGGCAGTAATCAGGCCTGGGTGTGGCTAGAGGAATTGAACTCAGGTGTGATAAACCACAGTTGAGTTGTGTTATAACAGGGGGGGGCAAACACTTTTTCACACAGGGCCATGTAGGTTTGGATTTTGTTTTCCCTTAATAATAACAACCTTCATTTCAAAACTGCATTTTGTGTTTACTTGTGTTATCTTTGACTAATATTTAAATTTGTTTGATGATCTGAAACATTTATGTGTGACAAACATGCAAACAAATAACAAATCAGGAAGGGGGCAAACACTTTTTCACACCACTGTATATATACAGTGACAGACCACAGACCAAGTACCGTGTAGCTCATAGATTAACATAGCAATATAGTAATTATCCTCAAACATGTTCCAAAGTTGAATTCAATCATAATTTTCCAGCTAGAGACAGAGAGGGAGTGTTGCCAAAATCACTGTTCTGTGAGATGAATATGGAGAATAGACCTCTCTGCAGACACCATAAAGATATGACCCCAAAATGAAAGCAAATCAGGTCAGCTGTAAATTGTGAACCAATTTCCTTAAAACTTTGGCTTGTCTCAGCAAAATCATGAGTTTTTTCAGGTATACTTCACTCTGTTCCAACAGCTGGATAGTCATTTAATAGGAAATTAATAAAGTTATAGCCCTGACAACTTTTTATTATAAAGGGACAATTTTATGTATGATTGCCAAGTTATATAATCCTAAAGTAAGTGTCATTTGAAGATATAACCTTAGCAGACTTTGAAAATTGCTCTGTATTTCTCTGCACATTCAACTGGGCTAAAACAATAGACTGTGAAATAGGGTTCATTGCTAGATTACTTTCTCAATTGAGTTTTGCTCTCCTAGTGCCTTTTACTGTTGAGGCACAGTGGCGAGTGTCAGGTGTGGATAACGGTGTGGGGCTAGTGTGTGTGATGTCGGGGCACCCGAGGGTCACACAGTAGTGAGGCATCCCCTCTCACTCACACACACACACACACACACACACACACACACACACACACACACACACACACACACACACACACACACACACACACACACACACACACACACACACACACACACACAGGGCTATGAGGCAGGAGAGAGGAGGTTAGCGGATCAGCAACCCTGGGGCCAATTTCAAGGTCCCCTTCTTGAGTGTCCACAATAGCACAGGAGATAAAGGTGACGAGAAGTGGGCGGGGGCAGGTAAAAAGAGGGATAGGAATCAATTGTGACATCATAAGGAAGGACAGGGGGTATTGGTCTAATAGGAGAGTACTGAGTGTGAATGGGGAGCTTCTGAGAGGGTCAGAGTCAAAGGAGGCAGGGGATAGGTAGCCTGGTACCAGATCTCTATGCCATTTTTACAACTCCATGCCGTACAAACAGTACACCATGATAAGGGATAGGTATTAGGCAGTAAAGATTACCAGGACTGGACTATTGGAATGGGGAAGGAGGAGATAGAATGGAGGACAACCAATCCTGTTTCGTGACATGAGCTACTGTACAGGCCACTCTTTTCTCACTTCAAATGTTAATATTTCTTACACTTATTTCTTTCCCATCTCCTGGTTAATTCCTCACCTCTTAACTCCACTCATATTTTATTATCTGTATTTATTATACCTATAATGTGGCAACCGTAAAATATTGGAAATATTTTAAATTTGGTTATGCAATACCAGTAATGCCGTTCCAGTCAGATTCGAGCAATACATATCTTTACAGTAATACATAACATGAAAAATGACCCAGGTCTGTAGTGTTTATGAGAAGTGCTATCATTCAGTGATTGAGAACCTGTGTTGTTGCTACCTGCATCCCCTTTCTTCCCAGCCATTAGGACTCTCTGGCAGCACTGCTCTATTTCATCCTGGACTGGCAGACCGACAGATCGGCATAGTGCTCACAGTTCTATGAGACCTGACCAGAGCCTTGGACTATGTGTCTTGATTAAATGTCTCCTCTCATAGACCAAAATAGTCCCAGGCTCATGGCCTGGTAGTGATCAGGTCCTTTAAGGATTGTAGTACTAGCAGTAGCAGCAGAGGGTCAAATATTTAGGCTAGTTTATGGGGATCATGTCCAATTGTCCTCAGGTTAGGGGTCTTGAAAGTGAAAAATGTCTTTAGGCTTTATGGTGATGGTAGCACATATCACAATAACGGACCCTGCCCCAGCAAATGACCAAATCACCATTAAGCATATTTATATTTGATGTGTTGGATCATTACCTCATACATGTATTCTAGAGTGTCTGGTCCAACATTCCACAAAGCACCGTTCTTTCTAGAAGCAGCTAGAGCCTTGGAGATGAAGACGATGAACAAGGCTGTACTGTGTTGGTCGCCATT